>NC_069499.1:345963647-346236147 GCF_027579735.1 Bombina bombina
TCCCCTATTTTGCTATCTCTCTCCCCTATTTTGCTCTCTCCCCTCTTTTGCTCTCTCTCCTCCGTCTTTTGCTCTCTCTTCCCCCCTCTTTTGCTCTCCCCCCTTTTGCTTTCTCTCTCCCCCCTCTTTTGCTTGCTTTCTCTCTCTTCCCCCCTCTTTTGCTCTATCCCCCTCTTTTGCTCTCTCTCTCTCCCCTATTTTGCTCTCTCTCCCCATTTTGCTCTCTCCCCCTCTTTTGCTCTCTCTCTCCCCCCTCTTTTGCTCTCTCTCTCCCCCCTCTTTTGCTCTCTCCCCCTCTCTTTTGCGCTCTCTCCCCCTCTTTTGTGCTCTCTCTCTCCCTCTTTTGCGCTCTCTCTCCCTCTTTTGTGCTCTCTCTCTCCCTCTTTTGCGCTCTCTCTCCCCCTCTCTTTTGAGCTCTCTCTCTCCCCCCTCTCTTTTGCGCGCTCTCTCTACCCCTCTCTTTTGAGCGCCCTCTCTCCCCACTCTTTTGAGCTCTCTCCCTCTCTTTTGCGCTCTTTCTCTCCCCCTCTCTTTTGCGCTCTCTCTCTCCCCCTCTCTTTTGAGCTCTCTCTCCCCCTCATTTGCACTCTTTCTCTCCCCCTCTTTTGTGCTCTCTCTCCCCCTTCACTTTTGTGCTCTCTCCCCCCTCTCTTTTGAGCTCTCCCTCCCCCTCTTTTGTGCTCTCTCTCTCCCCCTCTTTTGTGCTCTCTCTCTCCCCCCTCTTTTGCGCTCTCTCTCCCCCTCTTTTGCGCTCTCTCCCCCCTCTTTTGCTCTCTTCCCCCTCTTTTGCTCTCCCTCTCTCTCCTCCTCTTTCTCTCTCCCCCCTCTTTTGCGCTCTCTCTCCCCCTCTTTTGCGCTCTCTCCCCCCTCTTTTGCTCTCTTGCCCCTCTTTTGCTCTCCCTCTCTCTCCTCCTCTTTCTCTCTCCCCCCTCTTTTGCTCTCTCCCCCCTCTTTTGCTCTCTCTCTCTCTCCTCTTTCTCTCTCCCCCCTCTTTTGCTCTCTCTCTCTACCACCCTCTTTTGCTCGCTTTCTATATTTCCCTCCAGTCTTTTGGTCTCTCCCACCTCTCTCCCATTGACCACGCCCCTTCACGTGCGCTCCCACGAGGCAACATCCTTTGCCCCCGTGAGGCCATGCCCCTTGTCATGCCCACGGGGCCACACCCCCATCACATCACGCCAGGTCACACTGACGAGGCCACGCCCCCTTTTCACACCAGCAAGGCCATGCCCCATCACACACGCCCCCATCAGGCAGCTTCCGCAGTGCGCACTCCTCTGCTGATCAAGGCCAGGTATGTTTGTCCTCTGCAGTCTCTACTGCGCATGACTGCATCTGACAAACATACCTGGCCTTTTATTATATAGGATATAAAGTTCTAAATATATGTATTGTACTTATATTTGCCATGATTCAGGTTTCAGTATATTTCCTTTTGCACACTGTCAGTTTTATATCTGGGAAATGCATTTTTTAGGGAAAACATTTTTCTTACCTGGGGTATAGTCTTTTTTCAATTGACTGTCATTTTAAATGCCAATGTATATTGCGTCATTTTTGGCGCAAGCTTTTTTGTTGCAAAGTTACGTTCAATGACGCAAATTTGTCATTTCCGGTGTCTTAGTCGATGCCGAGTTCTTTCACAAAGTTGCGTCTTTAATGACGCGAGTGTGTCATTTCCGGATGTTGTTTTTTCTGTTTGTGTTGTGCGTCATACTTGCCGCCAAATATTTTAATTATTTAAAACCCCATTTCTATATGCCTCGTGCCTTTTTTCTCTATGAGAGGGCTATGCTGTTTGCATTTTTTTCCCATTCCTGAAACTGCCATACAAGGAAATTGATAATTTTGCTTTATATGTTGTTTTTTCTTTTACATTTGCAAGATGTCTCAATCTGATCCTGTCTCAGAAATCACTGTTGGAACCCTGCTGCCTGATAATAGTTCTACCAAAGCTAAGTGCATTTGTTGTAAACTTGTGGAGATTATATCTCCAGCTGTGGTTTGTAATAGTTGTCATGATAAACTTTTACATGCAGAGAATGTGTCCATCAGTAATAGTACATTGCCTGTTGCTGTTCCTTCAACATCTAATGGACAAGATATACCTGTGAATTTAAAAGAATTTATTGCTGATTCTATTCAGAAGGCTTTGTCTGCCATCCCGTCTTCTAATAAACGTAAAAGGTCTTTTAAAACTTCTCATAAAGTTGATAAAATTTCAAATGACCGACAACATACTGAATTATCTTCCTCTGATGAGGATCTATCTGATTCAGAAGATCCTTCCCCAGATATTGACACTGACAAATCTACTTATTTATTTAAAATGGAGTATATTCCTTCTTTGTTAAAAGAAGTGTTGATTACATTGGATATTGAGGAAACTAGTCATCTTATTATTAAAACTAGTAAATGTTTAAATTCTGTTTATAAACCTCCTGTGGTTACTCCAGAGGTTTTTCTAGTTCCTGATGCTATTTCTGATATGATTTCTAAAGAATGGAATAGGCTTGGTACTTCTTTTATTCCTTCTTCAAAGTTTAAAAAATTGTATCCTTTGCCAGCAGTTACATTGGAGTTTTAGGAAAAGATCCCTAAAGTTGATGGGACTATCTCTACTCTTGCTAAACGTACTACTATTCCTATGAAAGATAGTACTTCTTTAAAAGATCCTTTAGATAGGAAACTTGAATCTTATCTAAGGAAAGCCTATTTATATTCGGGTCATCTTCTCAGGACTGCAATTTCTTTGGCTGATGTTGCAGCTGCATCAACTTTTTGGTTGGAAAATTTAGCGCAACAAGAATTGGATTCTGATTTGTCTAGCATTGTTCACTTGCTTCAACATGCTAATCATTTTATTTGTGATACCATTTTTTACATCATCAAAATTGATGTTAAATCTATGTCTTTAGCTATTTTAGCTAGAAGAGCTCTGTGGCTTAAATCTTGGACATGACTTCTAAGTCCAGATTGCTATCTCTTTCTTTCTAACGTAATAAGTTATTTGGTTCTCAGTTGGATTTGATTATTTCAACTGTCACTGGGGCGAAGGGAGTTTTTTGCCTCAGGATAAAAGACCTAAGGGTAAATCTAAAGCTTCTAACCGTTTTTGTTCCTTTCAACAAAATAAGGAACAGAAACCTAATCCTTCCCCCAAGGAATTTGTTTCCAATTGGAAATCTTCATCAAATTGGAATAAATCCAAGCCATTTAAGAAACCTAAGCCAGCCCCCAAGTCCGCATGAAGGTGCGGCCATCATTCCAGCTCAGCTGGTAGGGGGCAGATTAAGATTTTTCAAGGATGTTTGGACAGATTCTGTCCAATCATGCCAGTTCCGTTTCAGGAACAGGGTCTGGGGTTTTATTCAAATCTATTCATTGTCCCAAAGAAAGAAATTCATTCAGACCAGTTTTGGATCTGAAAATTTTGAATCGTTATGTAAGAGTGCCAACTTTCAAAATGGTGACTATAAGGACTATTCTGCCTTTTGTTCAGCAAGTAATCACTCAAAAAGTTTGGAAAACAGCACACCAGTCCTTGTGGGGCACGGAATAAAAGGACCTGCCAAGTCCCAATGCACAATCCAAAAAACAAAGGATATTCCAGCCTCCAAAATTTAAAAAGAACCTTTATTTCCACATGGGGTCCTCAGAAGAAAACATACAACGTTTCAAGCCTATTGACTAAGAGCCTTCAATAGGCTTGAAACGTTGTATGTTTTCTTCTGAGGACCCCATGTGGAAATAAAGGTTCTTTTTAAATTTTGGAGGCTGGAATATCCTTTGTTTTTTGTTTTGTTCAGCAAGGGCATTATATGTCCACAATAGACTTACAGGATGCATATCTTCACATTCCGATTCATCCAGATCATTATCAGTTTCTGAGATTCTCTTTTCTAGACAAGCATTACCAATTTGTCGCTCTTCCTTTTGGCCTAGCGACAGCTCCAAGAATCTTTTCAAAGGTTTTTGGTGCCCTACTCTCTGTAATCAGAGAGCAGGGTATTGCAGTGTTTCCTTATTTGGACGATATCTTGGTACTAGCTCAGTCTTTACATTCTGCAGAATCTCACACAAATCAATTAGTGTTCTTTCTTCGAAAACATGGTTGGAGGATTAATTTACCAAAAAGTTCTTTGATTCCTCAGACAAGGGTCACCTTTTTAGGTTTCCAGATAGATTCAGTGTCCATGACTCTGTCTCTAACAGACAAGAGATGTTTAAAATTGGTTGCATCCTGTCGGAACCTTCAGTCTCAGTCATTCCCTTCAGTAGCTATGTGCATGGAAGTTTTAGGTCTCATGACTGCAGCATCGGACGTGATCACCGCCGTCAGACTTTACATCCGGGGGAGTGGCCCCTCCATCCAGATGTGTTTTCTCAGGTTGTTGTTCAGATGTGGGGTCTTCCAGAAATAGATTTGATGGCTTCTCATCTAAACAAGAAACTTCCCAGGTACCTGTCCAGGTCCAGGGATACTCATACGGAAGCAGTGGATGCGTTGACACTTCCTTGGTGTTATTAACTTGCTTATATTTTCCCGCCTTTAGTTCTTCTTCCAAGAGTGATCTCCAAAATCATCATGGAGCAATTGTTTGTGCTGCTGGTGGCTCCAGCATGGCCTCACAGGTTTTGGTATGTGGATCTTGTTCGGATGTCCAGTTGCCAACAATTCTTTGGAGAGATCCTTACATTCTTTGGATATGGTGAAATATTATATTGAAGCTACTAAAGATTTTAGGAAGACTTCTAGTCTATTTGTTATCTTTTCTGGTTCTAGGAAAGGTCAGAAGGCTTCTGCCGTTTCCTTGGCATCGTGGTTAAAGCTTTTGATTCTTCAAGCTTATTTGGAGTTGGGTCAAGCCCGCCTCAGAGAATTAAAGCTCATTCTACTAGATCAGTCTCCACTTTGTGGGCTTTAGGAATGAAGCTTCAGTTGATCAGATTTGCAAAGCAGCAACTTGGTCTTCTTTGCATACATTTACTAAATTCTACAGTTTTGATGTATTTGCTTCAGTTTTTGGTAGAAAAGTTGTTCAGGCAGCTGTTTCAGTTTGATTCTTCTGCTTGAGAATAAACTTATATTTTGGTTTGTGGATTAATTTTCTTCAGCGAAAAATGGCTGTTTTTATTTTATCCCACCCTCTCTAGTGACTCTTGCGTGGAGTTCCACATCTTGGGTATTGCTATCCTATACGTCACTAGCTCATGGACTTTTGCCAATTACATGAAAGAAAACATAATTTATGTAAGAACTTACCTGAAAAATTAATTTCTTTCATATTGGCAAGAGTCCATGAGGCCCACCCTTTTTATGGTGGTTATGAATTTTTTGTATAAAGAACAATTATTTCCAAATTCCTTTGTTGATGCTTTTTACTCCTTTCTTTATCACCTCACTACTTGGCTATTCGTTAAACTGAATTGTGGGTGTGGTGAGGGGTGTATTTATAGGCATTTTGAGGTTTGGGAAACTTTGCCCCTCCTGGTAGGATTGTATATCCCATACATCATTAGCTCATGGACTCTTGCCAATATGAAAGAAATTAATTTATCAGGTAAGTTCTTACATAAATTATGTTGTTCAAATCCTGCATATTGCCTAAACCAGCTGTTTAATTTGCAGCATTTGCAGATCACAGAATGTGTTTTTTTTTTTTTAACAAACCCAATTTATTCACAAAAGCAATGTCCTTTTAATTGTATTTGTTAGCATTTTCTGAAGGAATCTTAAAATCTATTTACCAGCTGTATCATAGTCAATGATGAATATATTTCCTAGCACAGGATCACCATATTACAAGGGCTTTGAATTTTTTAATACATTGATTTTTTATGGAGAATGTATAAACCTTTCTTCATGGAATATAATTTGCATACATAACTCACTTGCTCAGTATAATTCTACATTTTATACGATTGTTATGGAAGTTCTTTCCCAGTATCCCTTCTGCTGATTTTCATCTAATACTTAAAGGGACAGTCTAGTATAAATTAAACTTTCATTATTCAGATAGCACTTGTAATTTTAATCAACTTTCCAATTTACTTTTATCATCAAATTTGCTTTTTTCTCTTGCTATTCTTAGCTTAAACTAAACATAGGTAGGCTCATATGCTAATTTCTAAGCCTTTGAGGGCTGCCTCTTATCACATGCTTTTTAAATCTCTTTTCAACACAAAGAGACAGAAAGTACACGTGGGCCATATAGATAACACTGTGTTCAGGCACAGGGAGTTATTTAAGATCTAGCACAAAACAATGCTAAATTTAAGACAATAGATAATAAACAGTCACAGTCATGTGATCAGGGGGCTGGAAGAAGGTTCCTAGATACAAGGTAATCACAGAGGTAAAAAGTACATTAATATAACTGTGTTGGTTGTGCAAAACTGGGGAAAAGGTAATAAAGGGATTATCTATCTTTTAAAACAATAACAATTCTATGGTAGACTGTCCCTTTAAGCTCTGGTTTCTATAAAATAAACCAGGGGCTGTTGGAGATGTTGCTGAATTCACCACTTGAGATTTGTGTCAAGGTTCAGTCTATGTTGAATTCAGTTTTCCATTGACTGGAGAGTGGTCGGTGTGGCCAAGGATCCTTTGTGAAGCTTTTATCTAATGTGATAGCCAGCTGAGTAGCTGCAAATAGTGTGCTTTAGTTTTCTGAGTAGTATGTTTTATACAATTTTGTAAACCATGAGCATTCTAGATCCCCATCCTTTTTTCAGTCTGCACATAACTCTTCCTTAATCATGTCCTCTGGGTTTCAGTAGCATCTACATTCTGATGACAACTAAATGTAACTCTACACCAGACATATCCCCTTGCGTCATCACCTCAGCTACTCAGGCCTACCACTGTCATGCAACATTTAATGCAGAACATTTTTTTTTTTACTTCTAATATTACTTAACTAACACCTGCCATTTTCAACAGAAAAATACATGTAAGATTACACAAAACACAGTGAAAATTGTAATCCACTCTCTTATGATGTCCCACCTTGAATATTGGAATTCAATCCTTACACATTGGTCCACATCTGCTACAAATCTCTGCCAGTCCCTCCACTTCCTTACTTTTTCATCAAAGGCTAAATTCAAAACACTGACCCTATCATTCAAAGCCCTCATTAAAGGGATACTAAATCAATTTCTTTCATGATTCAGATAGAGCATGCAATTTTAAGCAACTTTCTAATTTACTTCTATTATAATTTTTTTCCGTTCTCTTGCTATCTTTATTTAAAAAGTAGGAATGTAAAAGCTTAGGATCTGGCCCATTTTAGGTTCAGCATCCTGGATAACGCTTGCTTATTGGTGGTTACATTTAGCCACCAATAATCAAGCATAATGCAGGTTCTGAACCAAGACTAGAAATCCAGTAAGAAATACACATATATTTAAGGTTAGTGAAGATTTGGTTTCTATATTAAAACTAAAAACCATAATATGTGCTTACATGATAAATTCATTTCTTTCATGGTGGTAAAGTCCAAGATCCATTACTTCTATAAATTCACCTCCTGACCACTAAAAGGAGGCAAAGATTCCCAAAACTCCAAGAATACTTAATCCCTCCCACCTTTCTGGTATGTCAAGGAGAAGTAGAAAAGTAGGAAAGGACAAAGCAGGGAGAATGAGGTGCAAACTAGAACTGTCACCAGAAAAAAAATGTAATTTAAGAAACCTAGGTAGGGCTCGTGGACTCTCACTACCATGAATTAAATTAATTTATATTAATATGGTAAGCATATATTATCTTTTTATACCCTAGCTGTGGAGTCCACAAGTAATTATGAGTGAGACAAATATGTTTTTTGAAAAGCAGAAACCTAATTTCCAGACACTGCTGCCTGGATAACTTGCCTACCAAAAGGCGCTTCAGAAGAAGCAAAAACATTAAAATGGTAGAATTTAGTAAAGGCATGTACGGATGACTATGTTGCTGCCTTGGAAATTTGTTCAATAGCAGCCTCATTTTTTAAAACCCTGAAAGTGGAAACTGACCTAGTAGAATAGGTGGTAATGTGTTTTGGGGACACTTTCCTGCCTCCAAGAAGCCCTGTTAATCAAGAGTTTTAGCCAAGAAGCTAAAGTAACTGCCATGGCCTTTAGGCCTTTGCGTGGACCCGAGAAATGGAAAAAAACAAAATTGAGGATTGTCTACAATCCTTTGAAGACTGCAGTTAGCATTTTAATGCTCTTATGTAGAAGTCTGACTTTAGAATTTCAAGGATTAGCACAAAGAAAAGGATCTGGCGAAACAGATTGCTAAAGAAACAATACCTTCCAAGACAGAAGCTGAATGTCCAAATCATGCATAGGCTCAAAATGAAAGACCTGCAAAACTCTTAAAACCAAATGAATGTTCCAAGAAGGAGAAATTGGTTTAATCGCTGGTCTTATTCTGAATAAAGCTTGAACAAAGCTCTGAATGTCAGGAAGCTTAGCAACTTTCTAGTTAAATAATACAGAAAGTGAAGAAAGCTAAACCTTTAATGAGCTAGCAGATAAACCTTTATTCAAGCCCTTTTGTATACCACTATACCAGCTAAAAAACCTTGTTTCTCAAACCAGGAAAAAAACAAAACTATTTATACCTTGTGATGGATTCTTCTTATAACAGACTTTTGGCCCTGAGATAAGGGTTCAACTACCTCAACAGAAAAATCTCTTTATTTTAAAATTAGGCATTACAATTCCAGGCCTTCAAGTAGAGAGAGTCAAGAACTTGATAAAAGAAGAGTCCTTGAGATAGCAGGTCACATCGTAGTGGAAGAGAGCACAGAAGAAAACTAGACATCTGAACCAGATCCGCATACCAAGTTCTGCAAGACCAAGCAGGAATAATCAGAATAACTGATGAGTGCTTTTGTTTAATCCGAGCTATCACTCTTGGCAGCAGAACAGTTGTAGGAAATATGTAAGCAAGTCAAAAAAAACAGTGAGCTGCTACTTCATCTACAAACTCTGCCTGTGGATCCCTGGCTCTTGCAAAGTATCTAGGAAGTTGATGATCAAACAAGAAGGCATCAGGTCTATCTCTGGTAGATACCATTGCTCCACAATTTGGTAAAAGACATCCAGATGAAAAGACCATTCCCATTGATGAAGGGACAGGAGAGTGAGATAGTCTGCTTCTCAGCAGTTAAAACCTAGAATATTGATTGCTGAAATTGTCCAAAATTTTTTGTCTAACCAAGTAAAAGTTCCAGAAACTTCTTTCATAACTAGGGAACTACAAATTCCCCCTTGAGGATTGATATAAGCCATTGCTGTGACACAGATAATTCTATTCCTTCAGGAGAAGCCAGCTTTGACGGGCCCTGAAGATTGCATAATGTTTTAGAATATTTATAGGTAACCTCGCCTCCTGAGGAGACTAAACTCCTTGTGCTCCCCTGGACCCCCATACTGTACCCCAATCTGAGATACTTGTGTCTGATGTGATTATCCAGGTTGGATATATGAAGGCCTCACCCAGAGAAATGGATTGGAGATTTGTCCACCATGATAGGGACTGTCTTACTTTGAATTCCAATAGGGTTATTTGAGAAAGCTGTGTAGTAACCCTGCACTATTGACTTAGCATGCACAGATGAACAGGTCTCATGTCAAACTATGCAAAAGAAATAGGGTCTGATGCTGCTATCAACAGTCCCAACACTTCCATGCTTTTAGCTACTGTAGGAATGGAAAGAGACTGTAGAGTTATATAAGCCGACTAAAGATTAAAACTCCTTTGTTCCGTTAAGTAAGATCTCATAGAAATTTAGTTGATAATGACTCCTAGGAAAGAGACTTTGGTCTGTGGAGAAAGAAAACTCTTTGGCACATTGATTCTCCAAACACGCTTACAAAGAAACAACAAATGTTTGTTTGAATGAGAAACAGCTACAGGTAAAAAAGCAACCTGTACCAAGACATCGTCCAGATATGGAGCCACTGCAATACCTTGATCTCTATTTACATACAAGAGCGCTCACAGAACCTTTGTAAACCAAACGGTAGAGCAACAAACTGAAAAAGTTTGTCCTAAAAGACGAATCTTAGAAACTAGAGACGGTAGGAATCCTAAAAATGAAACATGAACATAAATAAAAAATAGGAAAATCGTTAAAGCCAAAAAGTTCAGAATAGATCTGAAAATTCCCCCTTTCTTGGGAATACTGGAAAATAATGAAATAGAATCCTTGGCCTTGTTCCAAAACTTAAAATACAGCAAGAACAAACATAAAATTCAGAAAGTCTTTTGAAACGTGAAAAAGAAGACACCTTGTTTGAGTAGGCCTTGATTTGAAACCTATTCTCTAATCCTTGTAAACTATGTTTAGAACCCAGAGATATTGATAGATTGTGCTCAGGCCTTCTAAAAAAGGCATAATCTGCCCCTTAATAGAAAGGAATCTGGATTGGAGTCATACCTTCATGCTGATTTGAAAGAGTAAGAAGGCTCATAGAGAACTTGGCCTTGTTCCATCTGGAATTAAACTTCCAGGAAGATCTGGAAGATATAGATCATTGTAAGGCAGAGGAAGATGTTTGGATCCTAGATTGACAAAAGTAACAAAAAAGGATTAATTGTTCTATATTTCCCATAAACTTCTTGTCCTGAGGAAGAAATGTACCTTTTACTCCAGACACAGAGGAAATGGTAACATTAAGATGAGATCCAAATAAACTCTTACTTAAAAAGGAGAGATATAACTCTATCTTCTATCTTTATACATCTGGTTTGCTGACAATGACTTAAATCATAAAGACTCATCCTCGACATCCCTCGCCAAAACCACATCACTGAACACCTAAGGAACCTACACTGGCTCCCCGTCAACAAGAGAATCACCTTCAAGCTCCTAACCCATGCATTCAAGGCCCTCCACAATATCTGTCCTGAATACATCAACCACCGTGTCAATTTCTATACCCCCTCCAGACAACTCCGCTCTGCCGACCAAGCACTCGCAACTATTAAAAAAAAAAAACAGCCGGAGGAAAATCCTTCTCCTATATGGCAGCAAGGTCATAGAACTCCCTCCCGTTGCACCTCAGACAATCCACCTCCCTTACAAACTTCAGGAAGGACCTCAAGATCTGACTCTTCGACTGAATCGTCTTCCCTTAGCCCCCCTCTCCCTCCCATAGCGCCTTGAGACCCTCACGGGTGATGTCCAATAGATAGATAGATAGATAAAGCCCTGGTCAGCACTGCTAAAGTCATATGTGCAGCAATGGGACCATAAATAAGTGTATAAGTAAACTTTAGAAGATTCAAGCAATTTTGAAAATCTTCATCTACAGATCCTTCTTAGATTTGCTCAGAAACAACTGCTATAGTATAAATGCTTGCTGAAAGGGGCCATTTGATGAAAGGTTACCAATTTCACATACAAATGGTTCCTGAAAAAAATAATACTATCCTCTAAGGGAATAGTAGTACATATGTGCATTCTTGGAGGCAGCCTAGCTGCCATAACTACTGAATGTAAAGTGCCTTTAAATCCTGGAGCAAAATCTGAAACATTCAACTGTACTGAGGAAAACAGAAGAAGGACAGAATTCTTTAGAGACAGAAGCAGCATTTGACTGGCTAGAATGTCAAATGTGATCCAATATAAGAAATGCTGATGTATGCTGTGAGTGCAAGGAATAGTTGTAATGACCTCTGATGAGCCAACTCTACCATGCATACTGGCTGCAGAAAGGATTGCTTCCAGTAGAGCTCATTCAGTGCTGTGTTCATCATAGCAGGGGATCTATGTAAGGAGTATATTGGTGACTCAACAAGAGGAGGCTAAGGAACCGGTCCCCATGACGCCAGTGAAGGCTTGTGACCAACTCCTTCACTGGCAGTGTTAATGCCACTGCCCAACACTCTTATCTCAGCTCTGTCTCTCAGTAACCGCTCTCTGAAGGGAAAATAGGCCTCAAAACGGTCTGAGGACCCCTCTCAACAAAGAATCTGGAGCACCTCAATTGTTCACCTTCCTCTAGGGAGGAAAAGATAAGACAGACATACCAGAGAGGTGGGAGGGATAAAGTAATTTTGGGAATCTTTGTCTCCTCCTAGTGGTCAGGAGGTGATTTTCCAGGAGTATTGGATTGTGGACTCTCACCACCTTTAAAAAATAAATATATATTTAAGTCAAGGATGTTTTATGTATGTTTTGAATTCATAACTTGTAGAGATAATGTATGATTATTAATTTGAAAATCTATCGGCTAGATTACGAGTCTTGCGTTAGCCTTAAAAAGCAGCGTTGAGAGGTCCCAACGCTGCTTTTTAATGCCCGCTGGTATTACGAGTCAGGCAGGTACAGGTGTACCGCTCACTTTTTTTCCGTGATTTTCGCATACCGCAAATCCCCTTACATCAATTGCGTATCCTATCTTTTTAATGGGATTTTCCTAACGCCGGTATTACGATTGCTGGAAAAAGTGAGCGGTAGACCCTCTCCTGTCCAGACTCTTACCGCATTTAAAGAGTTTTATGGGCTAAAACCGTAACATAAAACTCTTAACTAAAGTGCTACAAAGTACACTAACAACCATAAACTACCTATTAACCCCTAAACCGAGCCCCCCCCCACATCACACTTAACTAAAATGTTTAACTCCTAATCTGCCGACCAGACATTGCCGCCACTGTAATAAATACATTAACCCCTAAACCGCCGCACTCCCGCCTCGCAAATACTAGTTACATTTTAATAAACCCTAATCTGCCGTCCCTAACATCACCGACACCTACCTGCATTTATTAACCCCTAATCTGCTGATCCCAACGTCTCCGCTACTATATTAAATTTATTAACCCCTAAACCTAAGTCTAACCCTAAGTCTAACCCCCCTAACTTAAATATAATTTAAGTAAAACAAAATGAAATTACTACTATTAAATAAATTAATCCTATTTAAAAATAAATACTTACCTGTAAAATAAACCATAAGATAGCTGCAATATAACTAATAGTTACATTTGTATCTATCTTAGGGTTTATATTTATTTTACAGGCAACTTTGTATTTATTTTAACTAGGTACAATAGTTATTAAATAGTTATTAACTATTTAATAGCTACCTAGTTAAAATAAAGATAAATTTACTTGTAAAATAAAACCTAACCTAAGTTACAATTACACCTAACACTACACTATCATTAAATTAATTACATAAACTACCTACAATTAACTACAATTAAATTAAATTAACTAAAGTACAAAAAAAACAAACACTAAATTACAGAAAATAAAAAAAGAATTACAATTTTTTTTAAACTAATTACACCTAATCTAATCCCCCTAATAAAATAAAAAAAGCCCCCCAAAATAATAAAATTCCCTACCCTATAAAATAGCCCTTAAAAGGGCCTTTTGCGGGGCATTGCCCCAAAGTAATCAGCTCTTTACTTGAAAAAAAAAAAATACAATACCCCCCAACATTAAAACCCACCATCCACACACCCAACCCTACTCTAAAACCCACCCAATCCCCCCTTAAAAAAACCTAACACTACCCCCTTGAAGATCACCCTACCTTGAGACGTCTTCACCCAGCCGGGCACAAGTGGACCTCCAGAGGGGCAGAAGTCTTCATCCGATCCGGCCAGAAGAGGACATCCAGACCGGCAGAAGTCTTCATCCAGACGGCATCTTCTATCTTCTTCCATCCGGAGCGGAGCGGGTCCATCTTGAAGACATCCGACGCGGAGCATCCTCTTCCATCCGACGGCGACTGAAGAATGAAGGTTCCTTTAAGTGACGTCATCCAAGATGGCGTCCTTTCAATTCCGATTGGCTGATAGAATCCTATCAGCCAATCGGAATTAAGGTAGGAAAAATCCTATTGGCTGATGCAATCAGCCAATAGAACTGAGCTTGCATTCTATTGGCTGATTGGAACAGCCAATATAATGCAAGCTCAATCCTATTGGCTGATTGGATCAGCCAATAGGATTGAACTTCAATCCTATTGGCTGATTGGATCAGCCAATATGATTTTTCCTACCTTAATTCCGATTGGCTGATAGGATTCTATCAGCCAATTGTAATTTAGTATAGGGTAGGGAATTTTATTATTTTGGGGAGCTTTTTTATTTTATTAGGGGGGTTAGATTAGGTGTAATTAGTTTAAAAAAATTGTAATTCTTTTTTTATTTTCTGTAATTTAGTGGGTTTTTTTGTACTTTAGTTTATTTAATTCAATTGTAGTTAATTGTAGGTAATTTATGTAATTAATTTAATGATAGTGTAGTGTTAGGTGTAATTGTAACTTAGGTTAGGATTTATTTTACAGGTAAATTTGTACTTATTTTAACTAGGAAGTTATTAAATAGTTAATAACTATTTAATAACTATTGTACCTAGTTAAAATAAATACAAAGTTGCCTGTAAAATAAATATAACTATTGTATATAAATGTAACTATTAGTTATATTGTAGCTATCTTAGGGTTTATTTTACAGGTATTTAGTTTTAAATAGGATTTATTTAATTGTAGTAAATTTATTTAGATGTATTTAAATTATATTTAAGTTAGGGGGGTGTTAGGGTTAGACTTAGGTTTAGGGGTTAATAAATTTATTATAGTGGCGGCGATGTTGGCGGTGGCAGATTAGGGGTTAATAAATTTAATATAGCTGCAGCGACGTTGGGGGGGGCAGATTAAGGGTTAATAAATAAAATGTAGGGTTCGGTGATGTTGGGGGCATCAGATTAGGGGTTCATAAGTATAATGTAGGTGGCGGCGGTGTCCGGAGCGGCAGATTAGGAGTTAATAATATAATGTAGGTGGCGACGATGTCGGGGACGACAGATTAGGGGTTAATAAGTGTAAGATTAGGGGTGTTTAGACTCGGGGTTCATGTTAGGGTGTTAGGTGTATAGACATAAACTGTATTTCCCCATAGGAAAAAATAGGGCTGCGTTGGGAGCGGAACGCTGCTTTTTTGCAGGTGTTAGTTTTTTTTTCAGCCAGCTCAGCCCCATTGTTTCCTATGGGGAAATCGTGCACGAGCACGTTTAGCCAGCTCACCGCTACCGTAAGCAGCTCTGGTATTACAGTGAGAAGTGGAGCTAAATTTTGCTCAACGCTCACTTTTCTGAGGCTAACGCCGGCTTGAAGAAAACCTGTAGTACCAGCGTTGTCTTAAGTGAGCGGTGAGAAAAAAAGGCTCGTTAGCCACGCACACCATTACCGACAAAAACTCGTAATCTAGCCGTATGTTTTTAAAAAGGTATAAGAACCACATATGTAGACATATCTTTAAAGTATTAAAAATAAGCAAAATGTTCTGCCCCACCAACTTAAAAATTCATTAGCTGCAACTGGTGTAAATACAATTTAATATTTATTAGTTAACAAAAAATATTGTGTTTGGCCAGGAATAAAAAAAAAATGGAACCCTCTGCAGCATGATCTATCAGCTGCATCCATCATCATTAACCAATGCCATCAACGCCCACAAGCCTCCTCGTCTACATCTCTCCAAGCCATCAATAGCTGCCACCACCAAGCATCAGAGGCCATCATGAGCACCGCAAAACAATTTGCATATATTAAAGGGAAATTAAACCCAATTTTCTTCTTTTATGATTCAGACAGATTATACAATTTTAAACAACTTTCCAATTTACGTCTATTATCTAACTTGCTTAATGTTTTTGGTATCCTTTGTTGTAGGAGCAGCAATGCACTACTGGGAACTAAGTGAAAGCCAATGACAGGAGACATATGTGCAGCCACCAATCAGCAGCTTCTGAGCCTACCTAGGTATGCATTTCAACAAAGAATACAAAGGTAATTAAACAAATTAGATAACATTGGAAAGTTATTTATAATTGAATGCTCTATCTGAACAATGAAAAAAAAAGGAAGATTCTAAAATTAGAAATCAGCCTCACATTTAAAAGGGACAGAAAACTCATTGTGATTTTTATATATGTTTATTTATGCATGAAAAAAAACTTTTTAATATATGTTTATTTCTTTTCACCCCTTTTCAATTTTGTTCTGGAATGGGAGTATTTTCTCAATTTTAGAAATGCACCAACTGACTTCTTCAGGCTAACTCTGTTACATATGCTTCCCTAATTGGTTTTAACTGATAACAGCTGCAAAATAATTCACTTTATGCTAATATTATGACACTGATTAGATTTGTTATCTGCAGACTAAAGCCCAGATTGGCTCCTCCAAATAAGGCAAAAGGTGGTGGAGTTTGGCTACTGAAAATTAATTTCAATAAATAGTAATGTTTAGACCTGACATGATATGTCAGTCTATTGCAACAACAGGAATACCTTGCAATTACCAGTTGCTAACTGTCCCTTTAAGACCTACAGATACCATACTGACTTTGGCCCCCCACTTGTTAAATCACGGATGGACATGGTTCTCAACTAGAGAACCTGTTCATCCCTTGGATCTTGGTAAACACACTGCACAATTAAACCCCTGATATTGCAAAATGGTTGCCACTGGCAGCTAACCACGTAGTGCGCAAGTATAAGAGAGCTCCCTCTCACACTACAGACACAGCCTATACAGCCAAGGACTGAGGTGTGTGTGCACGTTATTAAATGCTCATGATCATTTTCAGAATATTTTGATACAGATTAGCAGAAGAATCCTTATATAATTTTTCAGGGTTTTTTTCCCAACAAAAAAGTATTATTATTATCAGATATTTGTAGAGCACCAACGGGTTCCACAGTGAAAGTAACATAGTTTGAGGACAAATTATTCGTATATGTTTTAGAACCTAAACCCCTCTTAGTTCTATTCATTGTCCTATGCTCAGTAAAGTTCTAAACTAACATGTTTAAATAGTAAGATTATTGCTGCCACTTTGGCGGGAGGCTCTTCCAAGTATCCACTAACTTATCAGTAAATAAACGTTCTCATATTACTTAAAAACCCTTTAGCTTGTAGCTGCAATATAGTTATTGGCATCTTTGTATCATCTACAGTTTACATGTACATCCCCTGAGTGCTCAAAAAGGGCTACACTGTACTTTTACCCTTATATTAGTACTACAGCACTGTCTCTGTGGAAAGGAGCAGATTAAAGGGGCATTAAACATTTTGATATGGTAATATAAAAAAAAATATATAAATCACCAACAAAGATACACAGCACCACAAATCTCTTGAACAGATTTATTAAAGCTAGTACAGCTTAAACAGCCAGACCACAAAACATACGTTTCGGAGCTAGTCCTTACTTAACTAACTACCATTAGTATAGAAAATAGATATAATGTATAATAGTAACCTACTGTAACACATGCTGGATATTATTATTATTACTAATATATTAAGTGCAGGCAAATCATGTATTACTGGGTAATGATTTGAGAATATAATGACATTAAAGGGATAGGAAAGTCAAAATTAAACTTGCATGATTCAGATAGATCATGCAATTTTAAGACACTTTGAAATTCACTTCTATTCTCAAATGTGCTTTGTTCTCTTGGTGTTTCTTGTTGAAAAAGAATATGCACATATCCTATACTAGTAGGAGCTGCTGCGAATTGGTGCCTGCACACATTTGTCTCTTGTGATTGGCTAACTAGATGTGTTCATCTTGCTGCCAGTAGTGCAATGCTGTTCCTTCAGCAAAGGATAACAAGAGAACAAAGCAAATTTGATAATGGAAGTAAATTAGAAAGTTGTTTAAAATTGTATGCTCTATCCAAATCATAAAAGAAAATTTTGGTGTTTCCTGTCCCTTTAATTCATGGTAAAAAAATGCAGACAGATAAAACTACAGAAAACAAATATAAAATGAGGATCCTACAATCCACAGATCTATAGAGTTGTAATCTACTATATAGAATGTAGAATATGACTTCAGGTTGACAACAGAGTGTGCATCAAAAGTACTGACTCCAGCAATTGTCTTTCTGCATGCAGACTTATTAGACACTTCTGCATGATAACAATACTCAGATATACAATGGGCCTGCTTAGATTCCTGAATGTGTTAATTTTTAATGTTTCATTTTGGTGAAATTAAAAATATATGCCCGTTACTAGTCATTTTCTCCATTTAACTGGTGCTCACTTGAGCAAGAGGCTGTAAGTTCCTGTTCTTTTTATTTTTATCACCTCTAAAAAATTGATGCTAGTAAAAAAGACATTTGCGTCTGTATTTTTCCGTAAAGGCGGAACATAGAGCCATAATTATAACACGGTTCTTGCAGCTCATTCTGTGGTTAAGAACCTAAGGCTTTCCACACCCCTTGTCTAAGATTGCAAAAAGGAACAGAATTTATGTGACTGTCAAAGATGCTCCTTTTGGATACGTTTTAAATAACCTCCAAGCCTTTATGTTGTTTTTCTTACAAATATTATCTGTTCATAGGGGTCTAATAGGGCTCCATTCTACATATGGTTTTAGACATATAAAAAGATTTTATTTTTTTTAAAGATTATTTAATTAATTAACAGGTTAAATTATAGGAAACAAATTTTGTGTCTGCATTTACAGTATATAATTTTGCATCCTTTTGTTTCTAGTACGGAAAGATAAATGCGAAAAAAATAGACAATGGTCAAATGTAGAATGATTTTTACTTTGTTTTAGTGGAGTCCTATTCTGATGTCCTTGTGTAAACATCATAACTTAATATCTTATGAGATTTGGATTGCAGTTTGAGGTAAAGAAAATCACTAACGCCTAGATTTAGAGTTCTGCGGTAGCCGTCAAAAGCAGCGTTAAGGGCTCCTAACGCTGCTTTTGGCCGCCCGCTGGTATTTAGAGTTGTGTAGGTAAAGGTCTAATGCTCACTTTCAAGCCAAGACTTTTCCATACTGCAGATCCCCTTACGCCAATTGCGTATCCTATCTTTTCAATGGGATCTTCTTAATGCCGGTATTTAGAGTCTTGGCTGAAGTGAGCAGTAGACCCTCTACTGACAAGACTCCAGCCGCAAAAAAAAGTCAGTACTTAAGAGCTTTCTGGGCTAACGCCAGTTTATAAAGCTCTTAACTACTGTGCTCTAAAGTACACTAACACCCATAAACTACCTATGTACCCCTAAACCAAGGTCCCCCCACATCGCCGCCACTATAATAATTCTTTTTAACCCCTAATCTGCTGACCGCACACCGCCACCACCTACATTATCCCTATGAACCCCTAATCTGCTGCCCCTAACATCGCCGACACCTACATAATATTTATTAACCCCTAATCTGCCCCCCCCCACGTCGCCGCTACCTAACTACACTTATTAACCCCTAATCTGCCGACCGGACCTCACCGCTACTCTAATAAATGTATTAACCCCTAAACCGCCACACTCCCGCCTCACAAACACTATAATAAATTGTATTAACCCCTAATCTGGCCTCCCTAACATCGCCGCCACCTAACTTCAAGTATTAACCCCTAATCTGCCGACCGGACCTCGCCGCTACTCTAATAAATGTATTAACCCCTAAAGCTAAGTCTAACCCTAACACCCCCCTAAATTAAATATAATTTTAATCTAACAAAATAAATTAAATCTTATTAACTAAAGTATTCCTATTTAAAACTAAATACTTACCTGTAAAATAAACCCTAATATAGCTACAATATAACGAATAATTATATTGTAGCTATTTTAGGATTTATATTTTTTTTACAGGCAACTTTGTATTTAGTTTAACTAGGTACAAAAGCTATTAAATAGTTAATAACTATTTAATAGCTACCTAGTTAAAATAATTACAAAATTACCTGTAAAATAAATCCTAACCTAAGTTACAATTAAACCTAACACTACACTATCAATAAATTAATTAAATAAATTACCTACAATTACATACAATTAAATAAAATAAACTAAATTACAAAAAATTAAAAAAAGATTACAAGAATATTAAGCTGATTACACCTACTCTAAGCCCCCTAATAAAATAAAAAGCCCCCCAAAATAATAAAGGTCCCTACCCTATTCTAAATTAAAAAGTAACCAGCTCTTAAAAGGGCTTTTTGCGGGGCATGCCCCAAAGTAATCAGCTCTTTTGCCTTTAAAAAAAATACAACCCCCCAACATTAAAACCCACCACCCACATACCCCTACTCTAACCCAAACCCCCCTTAAATAAACCTAACACTACCCCCCTGAAGATCTCCCTACCTTGAGCCGTGTTCACCCAGCCGGGCACCGATGGATCAAAAGAGGACATCCGGAGCGGCAGAAGTCTTCATCCTATCCGGGCAGAAGAGGACATCCGGACCGGCAGACATCTTCATCCAAGCGGCATCTTCTATCTTCATCCATCCGACGAGGAGCGGCTCCATCTTCAAGACCTCCGGCGCGGAACATCCTTCTTTCCCGACGACTAGACGACAAATGACGGTTCCTTTAAATGACGTCATCCAAGATGGCGTCCCTCTAATTCCTATTGGCTGATAGGATTCTATCAGCCAATCGGAATTAAGGTAGGAAAAATCTGATTGGCTGATTGAATCAGCCAATCGGATTCAAGTTCAATCCGATTGGCTGATCCAATCAGCCAATCAGATTGAGCTTGCATTCTATTGGCTGATCGGAACAGCCAATAGAATGCGAGCTCAATCTGATTGGCTGATTGGATCAGCCAATCGGATTGAACTTGAATCTGATTGGCTGATTCAATCAGCCAATGAGATTTTTCCTACCTTAATTCCAATCGGAATTCCAGGGACGCCATCTTGGATGACGTCATTTAAAGGAACCGTCATTCATCGTCTAGTCGTCGGGGAAGAAGGATGTTCTGCGCCGCAGGTCTTGAAGATGGAGCCGCTCCTCGTCGGATGGATGAAGATAGAAGATGCCGCTTGGATGAAGATGTCTGCCGGTCCGGATATCCTCTTCTGCCCGGATAGGATGAAGACTTCTGCCGCTCCGGATGTCCTCTTTTGGTCCATCGGTGCCCGGCTGGGTGAACACGGCTCAAGGTAGGGAGATCTTCAGGGGGGTAGTGTTAGGTTTATTTAAGGGGGGTTTGGGTTAGAGTAGGGGTATGTGGGTGGTGGGTTTTAATGTTGGGGGCTTGTATTTTTTTAAAGGCAAAAGAGCTGATTACTTTGGGGCATGCCCCGCAAAAAGCCCTTTTAAGGGCTGGTAAAAGAGCTGGTTACTTTTTAATTTAGAATAGGGTAGGGACCTTTATTATTTTGGGGGGCTTTTTTATTTTATTAGGGGGCTTAGAGTAGGTGTAATTAGCCTAATATTCTTGTAATCTTTTTTTATTTTTTGTAATTTAGTGTTTTTTTTTTTTTGTAATTTAGTTTAGTTTATTTAATTGTATGTAATTGTAGGTAATTTATTTAATTAATTTATTGATAGTGTAGTGTTAGGATTTATTTTACAGGTAATTTTGTAATTATTTTAACTAGGTAGCTATTAAATAGTTATTAACTATTTAATAGCTTTTGTAACTAGTTAAACTAAGTACAAAGTTGCCTGTAAAATAAATATAAATCCTAAAATAGCTACAATATAATTATTCGTTATATTGTAGCTACATTAGGGTTTATTTTACAGGTAAGTATTTAGTTTTAAATAGGAATACTTTAGTTAATAAGATTTAATTTATTTTGTTAGATTAAAATTATATTTAACTTAGTGTTAGGGTTAGACTTAGCTTTAGGGGTTAATACATTTATTAGAGTAGCGGCGAGGTCCGGTTGGCAGATTAGGGGTTAATACTTGAAGTTAGGTGGCGGCGATGTTAGGGAGGGCAGATTAGGGGTTAATACAATTTATTATAGTGTTTGTGAGGCAGGAGTGTGGCGGTTTAGGGGTTAATACATTTATTAGAGTAGCGGCGAGGTCCGGTCGGCAGATTAGGGGTTAATAAGTGTAGTAAGGTAGCGGCGACGTTGGGGGGGGCAGATTAGGGGTTAATAAATATTATGTAGTTGTCGGCGATGTTAGGGGCAGCAGATTAGGGGTACATAGGGATAATGTAGGTTGCGGCGGTGTCCGGAGCGGCAGATTAGGGGTTAATTGTGTAATGCAGGTGTCAGCGATAGCGGGGGCGGCAGATTAGGGGTTAATAAGTGTAAGGTTAGGGGTGTTTAGACTCGGGGTTCATGTTAGGGTGTTAGGTGCAGATTTAGAAACTGTTTCCCCATAGGAAACAATGGGGCTGCGTTAGGAGCTGAACGCTGCTTTTTTGCAGGTGTTAGGTTTTTTTCAGCCCAAACTGCCCCATTGTTTCCTATGGGGGAATCGTGCACGAGCACATTTTTCCAGCTAGCCGCTACCGTAAGCAACGCTGGTATTGAGAGTTGAAGTGGCGGTAAATATGCCTTTACGCTCCTTTTTTGGAGCCTAACGCAGCCCTTCAGAGAACTCTAAATACCAGCGTTTTTTAGAAGCAGCGCTAGAAAAAAAAAGACGCGTAGCTAACGCACCCCTTCGGCCGCAAAACTCTAAATCTAAGCGTAAGTTAATTATACAGAGTCTCGCATAACATGTTAAATTAATTTTGATAATTTTGTTTACAGTCATAAAAGTGATATCTAATCTAACCAGTTCAAAAACAGAGCAAGCATGAAACATGAAACATAAAAAGCTAAATATATACTTACCTAATAAATACATTTCTTTCATGATGGTAAGAGTCCACCCAACATTACGTGTGGGAAATTACCCTCCAGACCTCTAGGATGAGGCAAAAACACCCTAAAATACTAGAGCTTTAAATCCCTCTCACTTACCCTGAAACCTCAGTCATACATATAGCCAAGTAGATGGAGGAAATAGAAAAACAGGAAAGACAAAGGGGGGAAAATGAAGTGCAAAACAAGTACTATAGCCAACTGCACAAAAGATAGCAGGGGTTGTGGACTCTCACCATCATGAAAGAAGTGAATTTACCATCAGTAGGTGAGAGTCTATGATACATCACATGTTGGAATCTATACCCAAGCAGTTAAATCAATGAGATTATGGCAGATATGTTACTGATCAGGCACTATGGACCACAGAACTTTCCTGCCAAAAAGCAGCCTCACATTAAAGTGAAAAAGTATGGAAAGAAAACTAAAAAGCTGCCTTACAAATCTGTTCTACAGAAGCCTCATTCTGAAAAGCCCAAGAAGTTGTGACTGCTCTAGTAGAATGAGTAGAGTCTTCCCCCAAAACCACGTATGCCTTATGAATTAATGCTTTAAGAACTGAACCTAAGGTAACAGCCCTAACTAGCTTTCTGACCTTTGCGAGGCTCAGAAAAATAAACAAACAGAGAACAAAATCTGAAATAGAACTTGAGAGCTCTCACAAAATCCAAGTTGTGAAGTCACTCCTTAGAATTCTTAGGAGCTAAACATAGAGAAGAAACCATAATTTCCTGGTTGATAGTATCTGTAGATACCTAGTGCCTACAATAACTAGTGTAAATACAGCCTTGTCCTGATGAAAAATTAGGAAGGATGTTTGGAAGATAAAGTTGAAAGCTCAGAGACTCTCCCAGCAGAAAAAATGAACAGGAGAAAAAGAACCTTCCAGCACAATAGTTGAATCTCTAGACCATGCATAGGTTGAAAATGATTCTATGGAGGAGATATAATTTCTTGCATCAATGGCATTATACTCCATAGAAACGACACCACTTTTTCTCCCATAAAAGTAACAAATGCTGAAGAATTCCAACAGCATCCCCTGCGAGTACACCAGGATTTAAAATATTTTCAAAAACTTTTGAAAAATACTTCTGGTGACATGTTTCTTAGCCTGAAGCAATGTGTCAGTAACCTTAACAAAAAAAACTTCTCTAGCATAACACTAAGCCAAGCCATAACATTTAGAGTTTTGAGATCCTGATGGAAGAAAGGCCCTTGAGAAAGAAAATTACTTACTTATTTGAAAGAAGCCTCCAAGGTGGACACAAGAACATTTGAAATACATCTGCAAACAAAATCCTGTGAGGCCCCGCTGGATTAATAAGGATTGCTTAAGCTTGATCCTGTTTGATTTTGGCTATCACTCTGGATAGGAACATAAACAAAGGGAATATTTAAATGAGGTTGAGCAATCAGGGAACCACTAGGGCATCTATTAGATTTGCTTGAGGATCCTGAGACCTTGAACAATATTGGGGAAGCTTGTGATTCAAGGGAGAGGCCATGAAATTTATCTCTAGCAGACCGCAACGTTTCACTATCTGGTTGAAAACCTACTGGTTCTGAGACCATCCCTTTGGGTAAAGACACTGGCAACCGAGAAAGTCTGGCTCCCAACTGTTCACACCAGGGATGTGGATAGCTGGGATACTGCAATGCTAACATTGATAATGCTGGACAATTCTTTCATTGCCAGGGAACTGAGAGTTCTGTCTTGATAACTGATGTAACCCATTGCATTGACATTGTCTGAGTGGAATTGAAGAAAATATTCCTGCCTGAGGTTGGGCCAACTGTGGAGAACCCTGAAGATCGCTCAGAGTTCCAGAATGCTTATGGTTAACCTTGCCCACCGAAGAGACCACACTCCCTGTGCTGAGACCATCAGGCTGCACACTAACCTTGAAGGCTGGCATTTTTGAAAATTACTACCCACAGTGGCTGAAGAGGACCCCTGAACAAAGGAATGGTGAGTTTGCCACCATGTTAGAGACTGTCTTGTCCTGTGATCTAACAGGATCCTCTGAGACAGATCCTCATGGTGTCCATTCTACTGATGTAGCATCTGCAATTGGAGGGACCGAAAATGAAAATTAGCAAATGGGACTGCATCTTCCATGCATTGAGCAACAGAAGAGGAAGGATTGAATTGAAACAGAGCACATGCCTGTTGGTCTGTAAGAGACAGACACATAGTCACTGAAACAATTATAAAGCCCAGAAAAGACACACGGATCTGAGGAGTTAGGAAGCTATTTGGAAAATTGATTTTCCAACCTTGACTGTGAAGACGTTGAAGAACTGCTTGAGTGTGATACACAGCTAGATGAAAAGCGGGTGTCTGGGCCAAAATATAATTCAAGTAAGGAACTTTAGAGATTCCTTTAACTCGAACCACAGTCAACAAAGCTCCTAGAACATTGATAAAATATATGGGAACTGTTGCCAGACCAATGGAAGAGCCACAAACTGATAATGCTTGCCTATGAAAGCAAAGCTCAGGAACTTGACATGTTATGTCCCTGTATATATGATATATAAATTAGCATCTTTTAATTCATTGGTAGATATAAACAGACCCTACTGCACTAAAGGATGTAAAGTGCGAATTGTCTCCATCAAGTAGAAACTTTCTGGAATGTCATCAAGGTTTTGAGATCAATTATAGGTTGAAAAGTAACTTCCTTTTTGGTATAAGAGATTGGAATAAAACTGCTGGTTTATTTCTTAAGTTGCAACTGCAGCAAAAACACAGATCTTAAGGCTGTGTTAACTCAAGAGAGTACTAAAGCCATCGGTGCTAAATGTAAAGAGACTGTAACTGCATAAAGTTTTAAAAGTGTCCAAAAAAGCCTTAAAACTACTAAAGAATTTGTGTGGTGTATACATTTATGTCCCCAAACTAAGAGAATCATGTGTATATGTTCATGTTAATAGCCTTTGGGCTTTGAAGGTGCTTATCTGTCAGCACCTTTGTCCACTGTGCTTACCTCAGTTATAGCCAACTGCTTCAAGTATACAAGTCCATTGAAAGCAGTGCAAGCATGGTGCCAAGGATCTCTCAAGGAAAAACATTATACAACACAGGGGATTATTAGATAAATACAAATTTCACCTGTGGAGGGCTGTGGATCACACATGGAGCAGCTCACTGTAGACCAGGGGACTGCCAGATAAAGCCACTTTTCCTTTGGAAGGCCTGTGACATTTCCACACTGGGAAAACATTTTTCACTGCTTGGTTGAAAACTCCTTGTCTAACCACTGTCCTTTGTGGGTGCTCTGAGGAGGAACTGGGTCTAAGGCCAGTTAGAGACCCGCTGTCAACGTAGAAAAGATCAGCACTTCATCTTAGAGACAAAAAAATTACTAAGGATTCTTGTTAAGTGTGGGGGGGAGGGGGTGGTTTGAATCTTCCTAGTGGTCAGGAGGGTAATTTCCCCACATGAGATGTCTTTCGGACTCTCACCATCTGATGAAAGAAATTATGTTTTCTTTCACATAGGTGGTGAGAGTCCAAGAGCTAGTTACTGATGGGATATACATTCCTACCAGGAGGGGGCAAAGTTTCCTAAACCTCAAATGCCTATAAATACACCTCCCACCTCACTCATACCTCAGTTTTTAAAACTTTGCCTCCTTAGGAGGTGTTGAAGCTTGATGTGCTAGATTTCTTTAGTGAAAGGCGCTTCTAAGCATATTGAAGCCCAGTTCCTCTTTAAGTGCAGTGTTTGTCTGAGGGATGTGAAGGGAGTATTGCCTTATGATACCATGTTTTCACCTATGGGAAAGCTTTTCACAAGGCTCTCTGTAAATCAGGTGCAGGGATTCATCTGCTGCTTCCCTTTATAGATTGACAATATACTCTTGTACCATATGTTTCAGTACTGGTTTGGCTATCTGCTATATGTGGATGGGTGTCTTACACGGTAAGTATATACTTTTATTATATAAGACACTCTCAGCTATGGATTGGGCACATTTTAAGTAAACGTGGAACGTTTGCTCTGAGGAAGCCCCTATGACGGATCAGTCACGTAGGGGGTGAAACACGCATCGGCAGTGACGTATCTTGAACGGGTGGCTCAGCACTTTACCTGAATGATCGTTTGGTTTACAGCCAACAAAATGTGCAACGGAAAACACAGATACAATTAAAGCATCTTTGTGCTTGTGGGGTATTCCATGTGCCCTTCATGAATCTGCCAAAAGTGCTTTTTACAGAAGTTCTCTTTCCTAAATACATAAACTTTACAAATATATGGAAAAAATCTTTAAAGTCTTTAAATCTTTAAATACATAAAGTTTATGTATTTAGAACAACAATTTTAAAAAAGGATGGCTATACTAGCATCCTGACACATTATTTAACACTCTCCTGATCGCTAATATAATCAAATGGATTATTATATACACACGTCATTACAATCAGATGCATGTATGTATAACTTTTTTGATTCTTAACACAAATTCTAACATGTCTTATATCTCTTGTAACTTTTACTATTTTTATATTGTAATATACACACATTTTACATTACCCTTTTTATATATATTTATCTCTTTAGGGTCATCAAATATACACACATATCTAGAATTCTAATAATATTTGTAGAATCCCGGAAGACAATAACACAGGTCGACTACAGAGATGAAGGGTTAAATATCCAAAATAGCGCCAACTAATATAGGGATTACTGATATAGGGATAAAGCGTTAAATAATTATCATAATGTGAATCATATGTGTTTCTTTTACATAGGACTAAGTATCATGACTTAATAAGTTATCTGAAATGTACCCTGAAAAAACTGTAAAAGTTTATACGATGCAATAATTTAATATGCACCAATCAAATAACCACCAATCAGAACAAAGCTGAACATTTTTAAACCAGGTGAATTCCCCAGGTGAGCATCTTGATAAAGGCCCAAGGGCTGAAACGCGTAGAACTTTGCTCACTGGAAAGATTGCTACTCTTTGAAAGATTGCTACTCTTTGACACTTTCATTTAAGTTTGATATAGTGCAGTAGGTTGGGTACTTTGAACTAAACAAAAGCGTGTGGAGTTCTATAAGTATAATTCCTAACCCATGATCTGATCACTATTCTTCTTAAAACTTAACCGCTGTGAAATAAGACAGCGGAGACTCAACAAACAAGTTACTTCTCTTCAACTTTACTCCGGAACCACTTGGAGGAAATTGACCACAGGGAGAAAACTCCCCACAACAAAACAGAGATTTCACTGTCATACAGACATCCAATACGGCGTATATGATACGCATACAAAGCCATCACAAACTACGGAGTTGATATTGAGAAGAGTGTCAGGACACGGACATCATACGGCAAAGAAAAACATAGTTGGAACTTTGACTTGCCTTTCTTTTGAGAGAACTATCGAGAAACAGACTGTTTCAAAAAACATAGTCAATACAGGACTGAACATTGAGAGTCCCGGTCCATTGAAATAGCGAATACACACAAACCTCTGCATATAAGGTAATATCAATGTAAATATCAAACACCTATAAGCACGGTGATAATCGCTATTTTTCTTTAAAGTATACTACTCAAAATCTGTTCAAATTCCTTTTTTTATCTTGCTACATTGTTTTAAAACATAACGTTTCATTCTTGTATACATTGTATATATTTTTTATTTAGAATTGATGCCGGCATCCATCTTTATTTGTATTTTTAATTTTTATTAAAAATTTTTTATGAAACACATTGTTGATATGAATATCATTATAGAAGAATAATATAAATCTTACAGAATATTTATCTCTACACCTTTTTAAGCATTAATTTAGCGCTAACCCTAAACACATTCTTTCCATGAACTTTCTTTTGGTTAGTCAGGAGGTCTAATCACAAACACAGGGTTAAGTTTAAGGGTAGTCCGAGTGTAGTATCTTTAAATATAAACCCAAACTTTTAATTACAGAATGATAGCCTAAGGGCAGCCTTAAGCGACAACACCCCAGAACCACAGGTGTGCTTACCTGAGAGGTTCTCAGGCGACAGGAAAGTATTCAGACAGTTTAGGAACACCTGCTACCTACTATTCCAGATGAGACCAAGGACCTACCATACAGAAAGACTTAAAGTGATGACAGTTATTTCCTTTTTGTCTGGCGAACCCAGGGTATGGGCTGACAACTTCTTTGAGTGCAATGACCCTGTTCTCGGTTCTCTCACGGATTTCTTTACACAGATGAGTGTGCTATATGAGGATACGCAGAAGCAGCTCACAGCAGAGGCCAAGATGCGTTCCTTGAGACAGGGCAGACGCCCTGTGGAAGAATACTTATCTGAGTTCAAACTCTACAGTAAAGATTCCGAATGGAGCGAAGGGTGTCTGATAAACCCAAGCAATCAATATTGCTTGGGTTTATCAGACACCCTAAAGGATGAACTTGCACGTATAGAACTACCCAGAACATTAGAAGGCATCATGAACATATCCATTCAGATCGACAGGAGGATCCGTTAAAGGAGATCTGAACGTCAACAAGCCGAGACCCCCCAGAGGTTTCCTCAGGCATCACAGTCCTCAAAAGAGACATCTGTCCCTATGGAGATAGGATTCACTAAAGGTCCTCTAACTCTGGAAGAAAGACATTGCAGGCAACAGAAAAACCTTTGCATGTATTGTGCCTCCCCCAATCATCCTGTAAAGGACTGTCCACTGCTTCTTCGCCAAAAAAGAAGTAAGTCACGAACTGTAAGTGATTGTCTGACTAACAAAGTAGTAAATGTTGCTTATTGTACTTTGTCTTTATCCCTACAGTGGGACCTCCAGGCCCTTCAAGCGGAAGCAATCATTGACTCCGGAGCATACTCCAACTTTATTGATCTTTCCCTTTTAAAAAAGAATACAATTCCCTTACATGTTAAAGCAAATCCGGTGTCCATTCGTGTGATTGATGGTACTCTTGTCAGCTCTGGTCCGATAACACACCACACAATTCCCATCAAAGTTACCATAGGTAAGGGCCATACTGAATAAATAAGTTTTGATGTCATTCCATCTCCATTATACCCTATTGTCCTAGGTCTATCATGGTTACAACAACATCAACCGTCTATAGCCTGGCAGTCTCTACAAGTTGAATTGAACGCTAGCTACTGCAGCAACTCCTGCTATCCACAACATCAGCTGTTACAACTCTCTGAAGCGACCATACCTCAGGAATACCATGATTTCCTAGATGTTTTTGATAAAAAAACAAGCTGACACACTACCCCCTCATCGTATTTATGACTGTCCTATAGAGTTGCTACCTGGATCAAACATTCCCTACGGTCATATTTACCCACTCTCTCAGCCAGAATTGAACCACCTGAAGGCATACTTAGACGAAAACTTAAAGAAGGGTTTTATCAGACCCTCTACCTCTCCGGCTGGTGCCGGGATCTTCTTCGTGAAGAATAAGGACAACTCTCTGCATCCCATAATAGATTATCGCGAGCTGAACAGAAGAACCAAGAAGAACCGCTACCCCCTACCTTTGATCCCTGAACTAGTGGAACGACTCAGTAAGGCTAACATATATACCAAGTTGGATCTCAGAGGAGCCTACAACCTAGACAGGATCAGAGAAGGGGACGAGTGGCTCACGGCTTTCAGGATGCGCTATGGGATGTACGAGTACCTAGTGATGCCGTTTGGGCTCTGTAACGCCCCTGCAACTTTCCAAAGATTCATCAATGACATATTTAGAGATCTGTTGGATATATGTTTGGTGATTTATCTAGACGACATCTTGATATATTCAGACAACCTTGAAGACCTCAGAAAACATGTCCATTGGGTCTTAGGCAGACTAAGAACTCACCATTTGTACGCTAAATTGGAGAAATGTTCCTTCCATACTCAGAACATAACTTTTCTGGGCTACGATATCTCCTCCTCTGGTGTTAAAATGGAAGACGGGAAAATAGAGACCATCCTCAAATGGCCAATACCCACTAGTAAAAAGGACGTCCAGCGCTTCCTTGGTTTTGCAAACTTTTATCGTAAGTTCATCAGAGGATTCTCTAAGTATGCCAAACCACTATGTAAACTCACAGGATCTCAATCACGCTTCCACTGAACTTCTAAGACACAAAAGGCTTTTGACTACCTCAAACATTGCTTCACTATGGCTCCTATACTCCAGTTCCCTGACACTAACTTCCAATACATCCTTGAGGTTGACGCCTCGGAGTATGCTTTGGGAGCAATTCTATTACAACGGAAAACTCCTACTGATCCCGTCCATCCTGTAGCCTATTATTCCAGGCTCATGACACCAGCTGAACAAAATTATCCTATTGGCGAAAAGGAGCTTTTAGTGATCAGGACCAGTATTGAGCATTGGAGACACCTACTGGAAGGTACGGTCTACCCAATACTCATATATACAGACCACCGAAACTTAGAGTATCTCCATTCCAGCAAAACCCTCTCAGCCCGTCAGGCTCGCTGGAGCTTATTCTTCACCAGATTTAATTTCCTTATTACATATCGCCCTGGTGCAAAAAATGGGAAGGCTGACTCCCTCTCCAGACATCTTCAACGACCAATCCAAGAGACTCAACTCCAACCAGTCTTATCACCCCAACATTTTTTGGGAGTTACCAGGGATAGTTCTCCCACCTTACGTTCTCACCAGAGGCTTGACACAACACTACCCAAGGAGCTCCAGGAATCAGATTCCAAAGGAATAATACATGTCCACGGTAAAATTTACATACCTCCAACCTTAAGGGAAGAAGTACTCTGAGAACACCATGACTCTCCTCTAGAATTGCACCCAGGCATATACAGAACATCAGAATTAATCAAGAGGAATTATTGGTGGCCTAACCTCCAACAATCTGTTGACACATACATCAAAACATGTCAAGTATGTGCAGTTTCCAAATCTGAGAAGTCTAAGCCTTTTGGAAACCTACGACCTCTTCCCATCCCAGAAAGACCTTGGCACACTCTTGGGATGGACTTTATTGTGGAACTACCTGAATCAAATCATTCTAACACTATCATTGTAGTTGTGGACCTTCTGACTAAGATGGCCCACTTCATCCCTTACAAGAAACTACCTACAGCGTCAGAGACTGCATCCTTGTTCCTGACAAATATTGTTCGGCTTCACGGGCTACCTTCCATCATTGTGACCGACAGAGGCTCTCAATTTACCTCAAGGTTTTGGAGACAACTCTGTTCCGTACTCAAGATCGACCATCGGTATAGCACAGCCTTTCATCCACAAACCAATGGACAAACAGAGCGCGTGAACCAGTGGATAGAACAGTATATAAGATGTTTTTGTTCTCACCAACAAGATGAATGGATGTACAATATACCCATGGCAGAATATGCCTATAACAACACTATGAACAGTTCCATAAAATGTTCTCCATTCTATGCCAACTATGGGAACCATTCTTCCTTCCAACTTCTTCCCCACCTGAACACCACTTCCCCTCAAGTTGATGACACTTCTAACACCTTATCTGACATCTTCAACGTCCTCAAGGACAACATACGTTTTGCCCAACAGAAACAGAAGCTATATTACGACTCCAAGAGACGCAAACCTCCTCCTTACCAAATAGGCGACATGGTCTGGCTCTCGACCAGACACCTAAGACTCAGGACACCTTCTCGAAAATTCTCCCACCTTTCTATCGGTCCCTACAAGATAATTAAAGTGGTCAACGAGAATGCTGTGACCTTAGATCTTCCTCCAGAAACTCCTGTTCACCCTACTTTCCACGTCTCGTTACTGAAGCCTTACATCCCAACTAGGCAACAAACCTCAACACAGTCCATCCCTCCTGTGGTAGTGGATGAGAACATTTACGAAGTATCTGCCATTCTGGACTCCAGGATCTATTGCGGAGACTTGCAGTATTTGATCAAGTGGAAGGGGTTTACCTCTGAGAAGGATTCGTGGGAATCATTATCCAATATCAATGCCTCCCGTCTGGTGGCTCGCTTTCATCGCTCTTATCCGGATAGGCCTGGACCTCTTGCTGCGGTGCAGCACCTTTGAGGGGGGGACCTGTCAGGTACCTGGCTGCCTGTATACACCTTTAACTACAGTTTATATAAACCTACTCCTCCCCCTTCCACCTGCCAATTAATGTTAGAATACAGCGTTCACGCTACTGTGAAGCAGCTTATCCTAAATCTCCTGGCTAAAGTTTTGTGCTAATAGAACTAAGCAACTTCTTACATCTTCTGGATTGCTGTGGACTAACTGGTTTTAGTTCTTAACGGAACGTAATTCCTATCTAAAGAAGTTCTGCTCTGCTAACTCCTTCCTACAAGCCCGGTCAGTGCCTAACCGCAGACCTCCACAGATTGACTCCTCAACCTCGACTGGAGCAACAGTTACCTCCTGAGCCAAGTTTCTGGCTATAAATAGACTTTAACAGACGTTTGCGGTTCTACCCACTCTGTTAACGCTGTTCCGTGTGAACACACAGCCCGCTCCAGCCTGTCAGCATATCCACACCTCTGATTGGCCATTTGGAACACACCCTCCACTGAAGCAGTTACCGCTGCAGCTGCAGCACTTCTCCCCACTCGGTCAACCAGCTACCAGTGTGCTGAAAACATTGCATACAATCAGAGAGTTACTACTCTCAGGACTCTGTTACCTCACTCAAAACACTATTATACAAAAGGCAAACAGCTAACAGCATATTCTATAGTGTTCTCAATAACGGAGTGCTTCTTGTTCATCCTCCTTAACCCCAGCTTTACTAGTAAAGGATATCTTTTGGCGTTTACTAAGCTTAACCCCCTCCTGTAACAAAATAACAGGAAAATCTCTATAGATTCACTACTAACTCCCTGCAGTTGTGATCCACATAAGTATAGAACCATTTGTGACAAGCTGTTATTTAACCTGGTAACAATAGTACCGACTATATTTTGGGAAGTGTACATAGATCCTATAAATGTAGTACTTTCATGACACCAGATACTAAAATGACTTAGTGGTGCCCTCTGAAACAGGTGTTGTACACACCCTCAGTCAGGATACATCTAATAGGATGTAAAAGAAATTAAGCATCTTAAAGGCATGTATATAGGTTGTGAATGATCATAAGTAAAATAAGCATAGATCCTCACGGATCACCATGGTAACCAGAATGTCGCCAAAGAAGCGAAGATATCCTCTGGTGGAGGTGTTGCTTTCTTAAATCTATGGTCTGCATTTACTATTTCACATTGATGTTTACCAATATTTCTATCTATATCTACATGTTTACAATGGTGAATATTGGCCATTTGTACTTGCATTTCATTTTCTAAACAGGTATAGATCCTTAAGGATCACTATGGTGGCCCATCTTTCGCTATAATTGCGAAGCCGTCCTCTAGTGGAGGTGTTGCTATGTTTATGAATTTTGTATTTTCACTCAGGTACTGCTGACCACTCGTATTGTATGGTACTAATACGATATTATATGATGCTATAACGGTTCATTACTGGTTTATTTGGTATTTTTGCCTCATGATGTATACACTTGAGATTCTGTACACTATAGTCACCATGACTATTCTTGCTATAACGTCTTTTTGAAGAAATAAATCTTGTGTGCTGAAATTCCTGTCTTGTAAGTAGTTGTTTATTGTGCACCTACTTTTTCTCCCTTTCAAGTTTTGACATACTTTTTAAGTAAAGTTGTTATTTATTGTTTGTATATATCCCTTGAGTCAGTATTTCAGTGCTCTGTTTAAGCGACTTTATTTGGTGGCTAAATATTTGTCAAGGTTGGTAGAGTCTGTGAAATATACAGTTTTTTTTATGGAGCTAGTAATTTATTTATAAATTAGGATGCTACGTATTATATTAGTTTCATGAAATGGTGATATTCACATTTTATATAGTATAATAGAAGTATCCATTAGGATTTATTTGGGTACATTTTAAATGTTTTTATATGAACCAAATTCTTACCTGCTTTTTAGTTGATAGGTATATTAGAATTTTGTGCACAAATGCGCATGTAATGACCCTATTTACGTCATGCGTGACGCGTCATCATTTCATGCCAAAATTTGCTGTTATAAGCTCCGCCCCAGCTCATTCAGTGCTCTCAGAAAACACTTAGCTTTCATGAAGCATTATTTTATTAATCAGTCTTCTTTATAAATATTCGCTCTATTTGCCATTCTCTCAAGCCTGTTATATATATAATATATAGGAGCATGGATATAGATTTACAAAATTAATTTATTTTTTGGATTTAATTTCTCAGTGGAAATATCTGTTTCTCTCCTAGGATATGGTGAGTCCACGGAATCATCAATTACTAGTGGGAATATCACTCCTGGCCACCAGGAGGAGGCAAAGAGCACTACAGCAAAGCTGCTATATATGTCACTTCCCTTACCCATAACCTCCAGTCATTCTCTTTGCCTGCGGTGCAAGGAGGAGATGAAGTTTTGGTGTCTGATCTACAATCAAGATTTTTTTATTTTAAAGCAGAGTAGGTTTGCTCTGATCTTTCTAAAGGGTCTAGCCTTAGCCCATGTCAGTCTCTTCAGTAGGGCAGTGGTGGCTTTTAAGCATTTGGGAACTTGTGGGGTACAATCCTCACTGCGCTTTCCCAAAACCTTTTGCTGCCCTATTTAGATAGCCTGAGTAAGTTTACTCAGTCTTTCTGTATTTCCACTGGTCCATGTGAGGGATGGCATCCTCTCAAACCAGGTGAGCTGTCCTACTGTCGGACAGATAAATATTAAGGTAAGTGCCAGTTTTATTTTTCTATGTAGCAGGGAAAAATTTGGCACTTATTCAGCTGAAACGCTGCAGGGGGACGTTTTTTATTATTTCTGTCAGGGTGCAGGTTTTTATGTCAGTTTCTGCAGGCACTGTTAGTGTGAGGAGTTATTTATTTTATTTATGGCTCAGTGAGGATCACTTTTTAGTAGATTATGTACTTTTTTGGGGGGTTTTATTGTTTGTTTTTTAAGCCTGTTTTTCAAGAAAGTTGTTTGTTTTTTTAAAAAAATTGCTTTTTTGTCAGCTGTCAGGGTGGTTCTGATTCTGTGATGTCAGAAGTTTTTTGGGCACTTTTCTTCACTTCCTGTAAGAGTGAGGTACGCATATTTCAGATGGCTCTGTTGTTTAGAAGGCTTCTTGCTGTTTTTGCTTCTCTGGAAATCCGGATTGTAAACGGGATCGTTTTTTCCTCAGTTTGCTGCAGGTTGCAGGACAGGTAGGGCACCTCAGTAATTCTGCTGAGGTGTAGAGTGTTGCCTGTGGTATGTTTTCTTGATTTGGTAAATTTAAAGGTAACATTTATTTAAGTAAATTTTTTTGGTTCTGTATTATATCCTTTATTAAAAGATAATAAAAAAAGTTTTTTTGTTTGTATTATGGATCAGGAGGCTGTGCAGGATGTTACCTGTAGCTTATGTTTTGATGCCCAGGTGGAACCCCCAGTAACTTTTTTTTTCTTCATGTATTGAAATATTTTTTGCTTATAGAAATAGACGTTTTTGAGCCATCATTAGCTAAGGCGGATGCTGTTCAGGAGCCTCCTGTTTTAGATGTGCCGCAGCTTTCTCCTCAAGTGTCCCAATCCTATTCGTTTGCATATGCAGTGCCCTGCGTTTCCTCTCATGCTCCATCTGGAGTTACTTTGCAAGATATTGCTGCCCAGGTATCTTCTGTGGTATCTGAGGCGCTGTCTGCTTTTCCCATGCTGCAGGGAAAACACAAAAGGAAATTTAAAGAAACAGTAAGTAAGGTTTCTGATCCTGAAGTGGCTAATCAAAGTATTTCCTCTCAGAAGTCTGAGGATGAAGATTCTTCGGGTGCATCTGAGGGTGAAATTTCGGATTCAGGCAGTATAATTCTTTCTACTGATGCTGAAGTTGTGTCCTTCAGATTTAAGCTGAAACACCTCTGCTTGTTACTTAAGGAGGTTTGGGCTACCTTGGATGACTCTGATACTTTTATCGTAAGCTGAACAAGTATTTTGATGTTCCCTCTGTGGTGGAGGTATTTCCTTTTTCTCCATCTCCTATTTTTAGGCAAATGTTTCCTATAGCTGACTCTATTAAGAAATCGTGCCAAACGGTTCCTAAGGTGGAAGGAGCTATTTCCACTTTGGCTAAAAGGACCACTATTCCCATAGAGGATAGTTGTTCTTTTAAGGATCCAATGGATAAGAAATTGGAGGCATTATTAAAGAAAATGTATGTTCACCAAGGTTCAATGGCAGCCTGCAGTGTGTATTGCTACTGTTACCAGCGCTGCAGCTTACTGGTTTGATGATTTGTCTGATTCTATTCAGACAAATGCTCCTCTTGAGGCGATCCAGGACAGGATTAAGGCTCTTAATTTAGCCAATTCCTTTATTATGGATGCTTCCTTACAAGTCATTTAAATGGGAGCAAAAATGTCTGGTTTTGCGGTTCTAGCTTGCAAAGTCCTTTGGTTAAAATTCTGGTCTGCGGATGTTTCTTCTAAGTTATTAGCTATTCCCTACAAGGGTAAGACCTTGTTTGGGCCTGGTTTGGCTAAAATTATTTCAGATATCACAGGAGGAAAGGGATCTTTTCTTCCTCAAGATAGAAAGAATAAGCAAAAAGGACATCAGAGTAATTTTCATTTCTTTCGTAACTTTAGAGGTAAACCCTCCGCTTCTTCTTCCAAGCAGGAAACTTTCCAAGTCTTCCTGGAAGTCTGGTCAGTCTTGGAACAAGGGGAAATAGTCTAAGAAGCCTGCGGCTGACTCTAAGTCAGCATGAAGGGTCGGCCCCCGATCTAGGAATGGATCTAGTAGGGTGCAGGCATTCTTAATTTGCTCAGGCTTGGATACGAGTTGTCCCAGACCTGTGAGCCGTGGAAATTGTATCTCAGGGGTACAAGATAGAATCTCAAGATTATCTGTAGACCAGATAAAGAGAGAGGCGTTCTTAAATTGCATCAAGGATCTTTTTGCCCTGGGAGTTATAGTTCCAGTTTCTCCGCAGGAACAAGGTCTGGGATTTTATTCAAATCTGTTTGTGGTTCCCAAGAAAGAAGGGACTTTCAGACCTATTTTAGACCTAAAGTGTTTAAACAAGTTCCTCAGTGTGCCGTCCGTTTAGATGGAGACTATACGTTCCATTCTTCCTTTGGTTCAAGAGGGTCAGTTTATGACAATCATAGACTTAAAGGATGTGGACCTTCATGTTCCCATTCACCGGGATCATCACAAGTTTCTAAGGTTTGCTTTCTTAGACAATCATTTCCAGTTTGTGGCTCTTCCTTTTGGCCTTGCCACAGCTCCCAGAATTTTCTCAAAGGTCCTGGGGGCTCTTTTGGCAATGATCCCGTCTCGGGGCATTACTATTGCGCCTTATCTGGACGACATTCTGGTACAGGTGCCGTATTTTCAACAAGCAAACTCTCATACGGAGATCTTGTCTTTTCTTTGCTCCCACGGTTGGAAGGTAAATCTGGGAAAGTGTTCTCTGATTCCAGCCACAAGAGTAGTGTTTTTAGGGACCATAATAGACTCCCTACTAATGAAGATATTTCTGACAGAGGTTAGAAAAACAAAGATCTTCGACTCTTGTCTTGTCCTTCAGTCCTCTCCTCGGCTGTCAGTGGCTCTATGTATGGAGGTAATTAGTCTGATGGGAGCTTCCATGAACATCATTCCGTTTGCTCAGTTCCATCTCAGACCTCTGCAGTTATGCATGTTAAGGCAATGGAACGGGGACTATGCAGATCTGTCTCCGCAAATAGTTCTGGATCAGGCGACAAGGGACTTTCTTCTGTGGTGGTTGTCTCAGGAACACCTCTCCTAGGGAACTTGCTTTCGCAGACCTTCCTGGGTGATTATGACCACGGATGCCAGCCTTCTAGGTTAGGGAGCAATTTGGGGGTCATTGAAGACTCAGGGTCTTTGGACTCGGGAGGAGTCAGTTCTCCCTATAAACATTCTAGAGTGATTTTCAATGCTCTAGTGGCCTGTCCTCAGCTAGCCTTAGCCCGGTTTATCAGGTTCCAGTCGGACAACTTAACTTCGGTGGCATACATCAACCACCAGGGGGGAACTCGGAGTTCCTTGGCCATGTCAGAAGTGGCCAGGATAATCCAGTGGGTGGAGTCTCACACGTGTTGTCTTTCTGCGATCCACATCCCAGGAGTGGACAATTGGGAGGCGGATTTTCTGAGCCAACAGACCTTTTATCCAGGGGAGTGGGAACTCCATTCAGAAGTATTTTCCAGTGTAATCCTCAATTGGGGGCAACCAGAGCTGGATCTCATGGCTTCTTGGCAGAATGCCAAGCTTCTGGAGTACGCCTCAAGGTCAAGGGATACACAGGCTTTCTTGATAGATGCTATGGCGGTTTCTTGGAATTTCAGTCTATCATACATATTTCCTCCGTTCGCTCTCCTGCCAAGAGTCATTGCTCAGATCAAACAAAAGAGGGTGATTCTCATAGCGCCGGCGTGACCTCGCAGGATCTGGTATGCAGATCTAGTGAAAATGTCGTCTCTACCTTTGTAGATACTCCCTCTGAGGAAGGACCTTCTACTTCAGGGTCCTTTTCTTCATCCAAATCTCGTTTCTCTGAAGCTGACTGCTTGGAGATTGAAAGCTTGATTTTATCTAAGCAAGGGTTTTCATAGTCGGTCATTGAGACCATGATTCAGGCTCGTAAGCCTGTGACAAGAAAGATTTACTATAAGATATGGCATAAATATCTGTATTGGTGTGAATCCAGAGGCTACTTTTGGAGTCAGGATTCCTAGGATTTTGTCTTTTCTCCAGGAAGGTCTGGAGAAGGGTTTGTCAGCTAGTACTCTGAAAGGTCAGATTTCTGCGTTGTCTATTTTGTTGCATAAGTGTTTGGCGGATGCGCCAGATTAGCAATCTTTTTGTCAGGCTTTGGTTAGGATTAGGTCTGTGTTTAAGCCTGTTACTCCTCCCTGGAGTCTTAACCTTGTTCTTAGAGTTTTACAGCAGGCTCTATTTGAACCTATGCATTCCTTAGATATCAAGATGTTTTCTTGGAAGGTTTTGTTTCTTGTTGCTATTTCTTCTGCTCAGAGAGTTTCGGAACTCTCAGCCCTGTAGTTTGATTCTCCTTATCTTATGTTTCATTCTGATAAGGTGCTTTTAATTACTAAATTAGGTTTCCTACGTAAGGTTGTTACAAAAAAGAATATTAAGCAGGAAATTGTGGTTCCTTATTTGTGTCCTAATCCTTCTTCTCCTAAGGAGCGTTTATTGCACAACCTAGATGTTGTGCGTGCATTGAAGTTCTATCTTCAGGTGACTAAGGACTTTTGTCAGTCTTCTGCTTTGTTTGTTTTTCTGGGAAGCGCAAGGGTCAGAACGCTAAGGCTACTTCTCTTTGGCTAAGGAGTATTATTCATTTGACTTATGAGACTGCTGGACAGCAACCTCCTGAGAGAATCACTGCTCATTCCATGAGGGCTGTTTCTTCTTCCTGGGCATTTAAAAATTAAGCTTCTGTGGAACAGTTTTGCAAGGCTGCAACTTGGTCCTCTTTGCATACTTTTTCAAAGTTTTATAAATTTGATACTTTTGCCTCAGCTGAGGCTTCTTTTGGGAGAAGCAGTGGTGCCTTCTGTTTAGGTCTACCTGTCTTGTCCCTCCCTTATCATCTGTGTCCTTTAGCTTGGGTATTGATTCCCACTAGTAATTGATGATTCCGTGGACTCACCATATCTTAGGAAAGAAAACATAATTTATGCTTACCTGATAAATGTATTTATTTCCGGATATGGTGAGTCCATGGCCCACCCTTTATTTAAGACATTTATTTTTTCTAAAACCTCAGGCACCTCTATACTTTTGTGTTATCTTTTTCCATTTTTTCTTCGGCCGAATGACTGGAGGTTATGGGTAAGGGAAGTGACATATATAGCAGTTTTGCTGTAGTGCTCTTTGCCTCCTCCTGCTGGCCAGGAGTGATACTCCCACTAGTAATTGATGATTCCGTGGACTCACCATATCCGGAAATAAATACATTTATCAGGTAAGCACAAATTATGTTTTTTATTTTATCCCTCCCTCTATAGTTACTCGTGTACTTCCATAAATAATAAAGTTATTAACCCCGATTCCCCTGCACCCCAACATCGCCGACACTATAATAAAGCTATTAACCACTATTTTGCCGCTCCCTGACATTGCCACAACTAAATTAAGTTATTAAGCACTAAAACTCTGGCTGCCCACATCACCACCACTAAATAAACCAATTAACGGCTAAACCGCCAGCCCCCCACATAGCAAAAAAATAAACTAAACTATTAACCCCTAAACCTAACAACCCCCTAACTTTAAATTAAAATTACAATATCCCTATCTTAAAATAAATAAAAACTTACCTGTGAAATTAAAAAAACCTAAGTTTAAACTAACAATTAACCTAACATAACTATTATTAAATAGTTTAAAAAAACCTAACACTACTAAAAAAAAATTATTTCTAAATTAGAAAAAATAAACACTAAATTACGAAAAATAACAAACGAAATTATCCAAAATAAAACCAATTATACCTAATCAAATAGCCCTATAAAAATAAAAATGCCCCCCAAAATAAAAAAAAAACTAGCCAACAATAAACTACCAATAGCCCTTAAAAGGGCCTTTTCTATGGCATTGTCCTAAAGAAATCAGCTCTTTTACCTGAAAAAAAGACCCCCCAACAGTAAAACCCACCACCCTAAACCCCCAAAATAAAAAACTAAATCTAACAAAAACGTAAGCTACCCATTGCCCTGAAAAGGGCATTTGTATGGGCATTGCCATTAAAAGGGCGTTCAGCTCTTTTAAAAAAAGCCCAAACACTAATCTAAAAAAAAACCCACCCAAAAAAAGTTAAAAAAACCTAACACTAGCCGCCGACAATCCACTTACAGTTTCTGAAGTCCGGACATCCAGGCTGCGAGAAGTCTTCATCCAGGCGGCGAGGTCTTCATCCAGCCAGGCAGCGTCTTCTATCTTCATCCAGATGGCATCTTCTATCTTCATCCCGGTGGCGTCTTCTATAGCCAATAGTATTTCAGTAGCTCTCATCCTATTGACTGATTTGAATTTCAAAAATCAAATCAGCCAATAGGAATGCAAGGGACGCCATTTTGAAAAGGCTCCCTTGCATTGAAGATCCAGTGTATGGCGGTGACCCCATGAAGAGGACGCTCCGCGCCGGATGTCTTCAAGGATAAGCCTGCTCCGCGCCGCCGGGATGAAGATAGAAGATGCCGCCTGGATGGATGAAGACCTCGCTGCCTGGATGAAGACTTCTCACCGCCTGGATGTCCGGACTTCAGAAACTGTAAATGGATCATCGGGGGTTAGTGCAAATTTTTTTTTTTTTTTTTTTCTGGGTGTTTTGTTTTTTTTTAGATTAGGGTTTGGGCTTTATTTTAAAAGAGCTTAATGTCCTTTTAAGGGCAATGCCCATACAAATGCCCTTTTCAGGGCAATGTGTAGCTTAGGTTTTTTATTTTAGGGGGTTGGTTGGGTGGTAGGTTTTACTGTTGGGAGGTCTTTGTATTTTTTTTAAGGTAAAAGAGCTGATTTCTTTAGGGCAATGCCCTACAAAAGGGCAATGCCCTACAAAAGTTTATTGTAGGCAAGGTTTTTTTTTATTTTGGGGGGGGGTATTTTATTTTTATAGGGCTATTAGATTAGGTGTAATTGTTTTATTTTGGATAATTTCGTTTGTTATTTTTCGTAATTTAGTGTTTTTATTATTTTAGTAATTTTAATGTGTAATATAGTTTATTTAATTGGTAGTTATTTTAATTTTAGTATAATAGTTATGTTAGGTTAATTGTTAGTTTAATTTCACAGGTACGTTTTTATTTATTTTAAGACAGGAATCTTGTAATTTTAATTTAAAGTTAGGGGGTTGTTAGGTTTAGGGGTTAATAGTTTAATTTATTTTTTTGCGATGTGGGGGTTTGGCGGTTTAGGGGTTAATAGGTTTATTTAGTGACGGTGATGTGGGAGGCCAGAGGTTTAGGGGTTAATAACTTTATTTAGTGGCGGCGATGTCGGGGAGCGGCGTAATAGTGGTTAATAGCTTTATTATACAGGGAGTGCAGAATTATTAGGCAAATGAGTATTTTGACCACATCATCCTCTTTATGCATGTTGTCTTACTCCAAGCTGTATAGGCTCGAAAGCCTACTACCAATTAAGCATATTAGGTGATGTGCATCTCTGTAATGAGAAGGGGTGTGGTCTAATGACATCAACACCCTATATCAGGTGTGCATAATTATTAGGCAACTTCCTTTCCTTTGGCAAAATGGGTCAAAAGAAGGACTTGACAGGCTCAGAAAAGTCAAAAATAGGGAGATATCTTGCAGAGGGATGCAGCACTCTTAAAATTGCAAAGCTTCTGAAGCGTGATCAACGAACAATCAAGCGTTTCATTCAAAATAGTCAACAGGGTTGCAAGAAGCGTGTGGAAAAACCAAGGCGCAAAATAACTGCCCATGAACTGAGAAAAGTCAAGCGTGCAGCTGCCAAGATGCCACTTGCCACCAGTTTGGCCATATTTCAGAGCTGCAACATCACTGGAGTGCCCAAAAGCACAAGGTGTGCAATACTCAGAGACATGGCCAAGGTAAGAAAGGCTGAAAGACGACCACCACTGAACAAGACACACAAGCTGAAACGTCAAGACTGGGCCAAGAAATATCTCAAGACTGATTTTTCTAAGGTTTTATGGACTGATGAAATGAGAGTGAGTCTTGATGGGCCAGATGGATGGGCCCGTGGCTGGATTGGTAAAGGGCAGAGAGCTCCAGTCCGACTCAGACGCCAGCAAGGTGGAGGTGGAGTACTGGTTTGGGCTGGTATCATCAAAGATGAGCTTGTGGGGCCTTTTCGGGTTAAGGATGGAGTCAAGCTCAACTCCCAGTCCTACTGCCAGTTTCTGGAAGACACCTTCTTCAAGCAGTGGTACAGGAAGAAGTCTGCATCCTTCAAGAAAAACATGATTTTCATGCAGGACAATGCTCCATCACACACGTCCAAGTACTCCACAGCGTGGCTGGCAAGAAAGGGTATAAAAGAAGAAAATCTAATGACATGGCCTCCTTGTTCACCTGATCTGAACCCCATTGAGAACCTGTGGTCCATCATCAAATGTGAGATTTACAAGGAGGGAAAACAGTACACCTCTCTGAACAGTGTCTGGGAGGCTGTGGTTGCTGCTGCACGCAATGTTGATGGTGAACAGATCAAAACACTGACAGAATCCATGGATGGCAGGCTTTTAAGTGTCCTTGCAAAGAAAGGTGGCTATATTGGTCACTGATTTGTTTTTGTTTTGTTTTTGAATGTCAGAAATGTATATTTGTGAATGTTGAGATGTTATATTGGTTTCACTGGTAAAAATAAATAATTGAAATGGGTATATATTTGTTTTTTGTTAAGTTGCCTAATAATTATGCACAGTAATAATCATCTGCACACACAGATATCCCCCTAAAATAGCTATAACTAAAAACAAACTAAAAACTACTTCCAAAACTATTCAGCTTTGATATTAATGAGTTTTTTGGGTTCATTGAGAACATGGTTGTTGTTCAATAATAAAATTAATCCTCAAAAATACAACTTGCCTAATAATTCTGCACTCCCTGTAGTGTCGGCGATGTTGGGGTGCGGGGGAATAGGGGTTAATAACTTTATTAAAGTATAAATAAAAAGAGAGAAGCGCTAAACCTGGGAACGAACAATAGCATAATAGCTTGTTCTATGGCTAGTTACCACCCAAGAAGCAGCCTCATTTTGCTCAACATGTGCCTTTCACAGAGAAGAACTTTCCTGAAGCATATCAGTCTGATCCTGACTTCACAGTACAGTATATCCCCGAAATAGCAGGCAATCCCTCTCTGAACGAGAGAAACAGCAAAACCCCAGACGTATGTTTCGGCCTATTGTAGGGCCTCGTCAGTGAAGTGCAGCGATATACCTCCAGGCACACTGAGCAACGGGTCCACGTCTGGATTCCCGCATCACACTTAGGGAGACTTCCCTAAGTGTCATAATTTGCATAAATAAAAAGAGAGAAGCGCTCAATCTGGGAACGAACAATAGCATAATAGCTTGTTCTATGGCTAGTTACCACCCAAGAAGCAGCCTCTTTTTGCTCAACATGTGCCTTTCACAGAGAAGATCTTTCCTGAAGCATATCAATATCAGTCTGATCCTGACTTCACAGTACAGTCCAGCCCCGAAATACCAGGCAATCCCTCTCTGAACGAGAGAAACAGAAAATCCCCAGATGTACGTTTTGGCCTATTGTGGGCCTCGTCAGTGAGATGCAGCCATATACCTCTAGGCACACTGAGCAACGGGTACACGTCTGGTTTCCTGCATCACACTTAGGGAGACTTCCCTAAGTGTCATAATTTGCATAAATAAAAAGAGAGAAGCGCTCAACCTGGGAACGAACAATAGCATAATAGCTTGTTCTATGGCTAGTTACCACCCAAGAAGCAGCCTCTTTTTGTTCAACTTCTTCTCTGTTAAAGGCACATGTTGAGCAAAAAGAGGCTGCTTCTTGGGTGGTAACTAGCCTTAGAACAAGCTATTATGCTATTGTTCGTTCCCAGGTTGAGCGCTTCTCTCTTTTTATTTATGGGTTAATAACTTATTAGTGGCGGCAATGTCAGGAGCCGCAGATTAGGGGTTAATAACTTTATTTTGGTGTCGACGATGTTGGGGGCAGCAGATTAGGGGTGTTTAGACGAGGTTTATGTCAGGGTGTTAGGTTTAAACTTAAACTTTTTTTTCCCCATAGACATCAATGGGGTTGCATTACGGCGATCTCCATTCCGTGCTTCAGGTGTTTAGTTTTTTTTCTAAAACTCTCTCCCCATTGATGTCTATAGGGAAAGCGTGCACGAGCACGTCAAAGCAGCCCTTGGCTTTTGTGTGGTATGGAGCTTATCGCCACCATATCGCACGTACAAGGAGGCTTTTCAGAAACTTGTAATGGCATCGCTATGGAGGGTGAAATAATGCAACTTTTCTTGCGTTCGTTTCGCACCCTCTATAGCGCAAAACTCGTAATCTAGGCGAATCTTGGCTATACGTTAAACTGAGGTATGAGTGAGGTGGGATATGTATTTATAGGCACTTGAGGTTTGGGAAACTTTGCCCCTCCTTGTAGGAATGTATATCCCATCAGTAACCTGCTCGTTGACTCTCGCCACCATGAAAGAAATTAATTTATCAGGTAAGTTCTTACAAAAATTATGTTATTTTCATGTTTTTGTTAGCATTTATCTGTAAAAAGTTTTATGCAGGCAAAAAAATAGGGCAGAGTTACATAAAAGTCAATACATGTTTTGTATTTTAGGGTAAAAATTTGCTTGGATAATGGAATAACTAAGAGAGTGATCCAACAGCAACTAAGGTAGGTTGGGAGACCAGTTGTGTCACTTTTTAGAAAATGGTGAATCCATGAATTTAGATCATTTTGAGATGATACTGACAGAACTAAAATTACAGGGTAAACAACGTGGAATGTTATTGCAAGACAACACAAACAGGCAATTCAAGAGATGGTGGTTTTATCAACATTAAACTAAATTTGAGGGGTATGGATAGTGGATGAATGATAGAAGATTAGGAACTTAATTTGTGGAGTTGTTGAGCCTTACATAACAAGTGGGTTTTTGCTTTAAGTTACTGGATAGACAACTGTTTACAAACAAGTAGGGAAGATGGTAATTCTGATACAAAAATATAAATGTAGGCATCATCATATAAATCATATTGAAATTTGATGTGTATACTTGAAAATGTAAGGAAACAATGACACCCCAACAGAATGTGGTAGGGGATGTGCAAGAGAAAGAAACACTAAAATTATCGCTAAAGATATGATGTGTCAAAAGATAGATAGATTGAGATGCATTAAGTAGTTTATTACATTATACAGTTTATAGTAATAAAAATTAAACCTCTGAGTTTGTGTATGTAGTCTTTTCTTTCAGATTATAATAACCTATTTGGGGAATAGTCCTTCTGCTTGTCTGCTTCTTTCCTAACCATTTGTTATGATTAGCTTTTTACCGATAAGATGCCTGTGTAGGAAAAGGGACTTTACAAACACATACCATAAAAAAGAATGTTGTTCATCAGAACAACATTCTTATGTTATCACCTAGAATGTAAGGAAACTATGAAAAAGTATAAATGGTTTGTAGTTTTATATCTTAAATTGGACAGGGCAATCATTTTTGTTAGATTACATCTGAAATTGCGGTTGTTCCGACATTTCAAAACCACGAAAGATCCTCCTATGGTAGAGGTCTTGTCAGACATTTTGTGCAGGCCTAGTTTGATAAAACACCAGCACAACCGCAGGTTTGCATTTGAGATCTCTTGTTCTAGAATGGAAAAAGGAGTCTCTGTATATTTAATGTCAGGTCATCTATAAATGTCAGTGTAACATATATATATATATATATATATATATATATATATATATATAAAAGTACAAAGACACCAAACCTGAGCGCTACAAATATCAGCTTACCCTTAATGTGTGACACTGCTGTTCATTGATCCTGAATCCTCAGCATGTAACTTTTGATTTCTTCCCCGGCACAATGGAGAGTGGGTGGATGCAGGGAGACTTGAACTGCTGCAGCTGCTTAATCAGAGTGTCTGCAAACACTCCAGAGAAATGTAGAAATCCAAAGAAATTAAGGTATAGCGCAAAAACAGTCCAAAGACACCTGCTCTTAAAAAGTGAAAGATTTTAATGTAATCCAAGATTTAAAAGACATCGTAGTACAAAAATAGGAGTTAAAAAATGTTATAACTCAGTGTGTACAGAGACACCTGTCTGCAAACATGTTTCGTGCCTCAGCACTTGTTCACTGCATATATATGTATATCCCTTTCTTGATTAACAGAACATCTGAGAGCAAGATTGTCAGATAGATGACCCCATACAGTGAATAAAGACGAAATGTCTGGGATCTTGCTTGTAGGTAATGAGATTCGTAGGGAAAACCAGTTGTAGCTGAAGAAATTATTTTATGTCACATAAGTGTGAATTGCCCCTGCAGAGTTTCCCATATGCAGAACTCAGACAAATTTAAAGTCTCTGTATTTTTAAGCATAGGAATGGATATTTAGTGGACCTAAAAAGCAATGACTAATAGTAACATTTTAGATAAATGCTGCAAATAGATGTATACTTAAAAAGTCATATAACTGATTTGTCTGTAACTTTAAAAATACTCAGGTAACACCTATATGTATATATATATTCATCTGGGACATAATATATTAAATAAATATTAGCTGTGTTGAAAAATAAATACATTGATATATAAAAATACTGACCCATTGAATTAAAGATAAACACATTTTTCTCTGTGTTCCAGGAAGCTAATGGAAAATGACAGGAAGAACATTAATGGATATGAAATTGTCTGTTCATATAATATTAAATATGAATGTCGGTTAAATGAAACATATAAATAACCTAATCTTTTTTTTCAGGCATGTTTAACAAATACACACGTGGTTGTCCCAATGAGAGATGTACTGAATGTGAAACATGCTGTATTTGTATGAATATATATATATCAGGATTTTAAATGCTATTAATTTTGGAATAGTTAGCAGTATAAATTACTTTGATGTAATATGATATTAGAAATAATACTGATGTTTCATATTAAAATAATCAGAATAAATAATGTGACATAATACAGTACATTTGAACATGTAATTTAGTAATATAAAGAAGATATAACATTTTAAATTACACATTTTAAAGAAATGTTTTTACTGTCTAGGAATGGTTAAATGAATCTGTTTGTTTGTCATGCTGCCCCCGATGGCCAAAATCCAGTATTACAGCCAAAAGATTTGACTGTTAAAAGATGCGTTTCATAGTAACCATACATCGCCTAGGGCCAATCAGAGAGATGCTTCCCAGGTGACCAATGGGATGATCAGTTTCTGCAAGGGCCTCCCACATTGTTTCATCAATGATAAAAACATATATAAGCTAAATGCAAGATAGGGAAAGGAGACATGCTGCTGACCTTTATCGATAACTGACTGCTGGGCGTTTGAAATACAGTTATTCTACGCAAAGCTGGCTACCTTTTCCCATTGATTGCAAAATATACTTATTTGTCTTCTGAGATGAAACAAGAAGTTTTTGGAAACTGACTTATCGATTTGGTCATTTTTGGTGATGTATGATTGTTCTAATTTTTGATATCTAAATCAAAAGTATTTGGTAAAATATAAAATGTTGCTAATTACAGGTAAATGTCTAAAACAAAATATATGCATAGTCACTGCAGTTATTTACAACTGATAGACTTAAAGGGCATTATTTATATTTTAGAATTATATTCATAGTGCTGAATAGTGTTAAGCTTGCCTTTTTGTATGCTAAATATTTAAAACAAACATCCATTGTTGCTGTAGGTAGCAGATTTAAAGAAATAAATTGTATTTTAACCTTGTATTCATAGCCTGTGTATTTTAAAACATATATCCTTAATGCTAAGTAGTTTATCTTTGCAAATATAGATTTATAAATCAGAATTGGTTTTAATTGTAAGTAACTAAGAATTTATTTCAGCTTAGAGAAATTGGCATAGGAATTGGTTGTTTACACAAATAATATATACAACTCTCTGGTATTTCAATTAGAGTGTATATTGTCCTATTGTTTAACTAAGCACTGTTAAAATTGTACCAGTCTGAATGTTAGTGACATATCTTGGTCTCATTGTGATATTTTAAATGCAACTCTGATTTGGGAGGCTATTGTGAAAAAAGTAAATTTTATGAGATTTGCATAGCATATTTTAAATAGTTTTAAACATGTATAGTATTGATTCATATTCTTGTTCCTACAAATATATTTCAATGTGTTTATAGATATTAACTAATAAAAAGAACTTAGGAATTTATATTAATTTTATTGTCTTAGTATATGCATTTTATTGGGTGTTGGTTTTAAAGGATAATTATTAAATATATTGTGTTATAACCCGGCCATATACTGACATTAAAATACTGAGGTGTGAGATTAAATGGCTGCATAAGAGGCCATCATTATTATCTGGTACTTCTATTATATATATATATATATATATATATATATATATATATATATATATATATATATATATATATATATATATATATATATATATATACACACATTACTCCCCACAGCACTTGGAAATCATAGAGTTAAGGTGTTGGACAAACAGAATGTTTGACTGAAATGGTAAGCTATCTAATATCTTACCCAAACCTCTCATCTGGGAAAATGAATTTCAACCAAATCCTTAGCTATGAGCTTCAATAAATTTGCTGTAGCATTACCTATGGAAAAAAAGTACAATATTTGTAGCTGCATCCAGATTGTGATTGTAAATCTGTCATTAGATCTTTCTTTAGCATGAACATTCTGCATATTTAATAATAAAGAACATAATAAGTAGGAATCATTAATTTCCCCTTAAAATAAAAAGGTGTGTTTTTATTTTCTTATCCACAAGGTCTTTAAAAACTTTTTTTTTTATACAAACCACAGCCACTACATAAAATACATTAGGGCGGTTTTGTGCTTAGAATAATTTTAGTTTTCCCTCTATTGGCAGTGAGAGTCCACGAGAATGTTCCTAATCTATAGAAAACCTATACCAAAGCTGTGGAGTTCACTAATGTTCGGTAGGGAAAAAGTAGGAAAAGGCAGTATTAAGTACCACATCGTGTAGAACCCCTCTCCCAAATAATGCCTCTACTAAGACAATAAAAAACATAAAGAACATTGTGGAAAAGTGAAATGAGAAACACACTACAACACTGCCGAACAACTCAAATGAGATCTAAGTCCTGAAGGCCTAAAGCAAAGACCTATTACAGATAAAACATGCAGAGAGTCTCAAAGGGCTCCATGCCAATCTCCCTATAGGTCCTACTGATCGTACTTCTCAACCAAGGAAAGAACCATCCCTCCTAGAGGAAGATGGAGAAAACAAAATAAACAGAGTCTCCTAGAAGATGATACAAAAAACAGAGGCTCAAACAGAGCTCTCTAAAAACCTGCTCCCACATGTAAGCAACAGTTACAAACTAGGGCTAATACAAGTCAGATCCAAACAAAACTATGGATCATCTGGCGAACTAGCCATCAAAAAATAGCAAGTCCAAAGTACAACCATTAACAGAACTTACTGGAAAGAGCTGAAATATACTGCAGGGTATCAAGAGCCTCGTAAAAGAACTGTTCTTGAGACAATAAATCTTGACAAAGAGACAGTCGCCAAGGAGGAGCATACCAAACCCTTTGCGGCCACGCAGAGGATATCAAAATAGCCAGAGGGCTCCGGGCGCCTCCCTGAAGGCTGATGTAGGCCAGGGTCTGGGTTTTTATCCGAATGGAATTGGATAAACTGAGAATAGGCCAAATGAGGCCATGCTAGAAGCACATTATATATAGCTCTCCGAATATAGATTGGGACACTTCCTCTTGGCCCCAAGATCCTTGGGCTCTCAGAGAACCGCAAGAGGCATCCCAGCCAGACAGACTTGCGTCCACTGAGATTACGACCCAAGAAGGGCTACGGAAACTCATCCCTAAACAAAAAGAAATTGAGTATAGCCACCAGTTAAGACTTTCTCTTGTCTGGACATCCAAATAGACAACTTGTGACAAGTCTGAATGATCCCCATTCCACTGTCTGAGCATACACAACTGAAGAGGTTTCAGATGAAAACGAACAAATGGTATAGCGTCTGATGACACAATCATAAGATCTACCAACTTCATGCATTCTGCCACCGAAGAATGAGCATTTGACTGAAGCAGGGGACATGCCTTCTGAAGCTTCTCTCTGCGCTGTTCAGAAAGATAAAGGCTCATACTGATAGAATCTACGATCATTTACCGGAAGCATAACCTCGTAGCTGGGACAAGGGAACTCTTCTCCAAGATGATCTTCCAACCATGTGCCCGAAAACACAAGAGTATTCTCTGCATATGGTCCTGAGCCACCCGCAAGGATGGAGCCTGAACCAGAATGAAACTGCAATCCCCTGAAGACTAACAACAGCCAAAAGAGCTCCCAGCACCTTGGTGAGGACTCGTGGAACCATAGCCAGACCAACTGGAAGCGCAACAAACTGGTAGTCTAGTAAGGCGAACAACTGAAAACTGTAGTAATCCCTATGCATCGGGATATGAAGAAATGCATCCCTTAAGACTATGTGTCACATACGCCGGTACTCACCTGTCCTGCGGCGTTCACAAGGTAATTCTGTGGTGATAACGGTGCATGAAGCCTCTGCTCCCCGGTCATTAGCCTCTGTAACTGGGCCCGCAGCCGGAGATACCGCAGCGGTCGTTCTGTCTATCCAAGATAGCGGCCGCCATGCGGGAGAGCCGGTTGCCGCGGCGGATCTCGGAAGCATGGTCGGAAGGTGGGACAAGGAGAGTGAGAATACTAAGATGGCGCCGAGTCCTATCCCCACTTATATTTACTTCAGGTAACTCCCACCTGCAGGTGAGACCAGGTTATGTGATTCAGGAACCCCTTTATAAGCAGAGCACGCCTGTCATCCAGTGCTTGGTTGTTTTGCTTCCTGCTTCAGAACTCCTGGCATTTGTTTCCTGTGTATCCTGCTTGTTGGTCTTTTGACTTTTGCTTATACTCGACTTCTCGGATTGCCGCCTGCCCTGACCTTTTGCCTGTCTGAAGCTGATTATTGTCTTTCACTTTTTGGATACCCTGCTTTGGATATTTTTGGTGCTTGTTGTTGTTTTTCTGCACCTGAATTCCCGTACTTTACCTAAACCTCTACAGGTTGTTACACTATGGAAGACATGAATTGACCCTCCTGAACTAGGAGAAGAATGAACCTTATCGATTCCACCTTAAAGATCGGAACACAGTAGAACCCATATTTCTTCTCGGATGTTGAAACTGGGACTACAGCTCCAATGGTGATAAGATTCCTTGGGGGACGGGACCAAAACCAAACTGATTCTGTAGCCCTGGTGGATACTGTCCAGCACCCAGGAGTCCCAGACAAACCGAGACCAATCCTTCTGAAACAAAAAGTCTGCCCCCCCATGTGACCTGGATCCAGGTCGGGGACAACTCCCTCATGCTGACTATCGATCTTGGGACAACTTCTCAGGCTGCTCAGCCCTATTCCACCTCCAGAAGGCTTCCTAGTTGCCCAGGGGATTCAATCTTAGGCACCTCCATGCTCCTTTCTCTAGATTTACATCTCTGAGCTTGATTGAAGGAAACTCCACTACCCCTCATGACTGTGGCAACAGAGGAAACCAAGGAATGACAAAACAAAGACTTGCCCTTGAAGGGCAAAGATAAAAGACTAGATTCGGGCATGTTATCCACTGACCACGTCATAAGCCACAGGGCCCGCCTAATCAGGACCTGTAAAGCCAGAGTTCTTAGCATGAATGAGAACAATTTGTAGGACAGCACCCCTGATGTAGGTATTAGCCAGCCCCAGTAAACGAACATAATCCTGAATCTCTTCAAGAGGAGCCACTGTAATCCTTTCCGCTAAAGATGCATAACAGGATCTGGCTACTTCAGTGACTGCAGCGATTTCCACTGCTGGTTGAAACAGAGCAGCAGACGGAAGAAACAACACCTTGAGGTATTCCTCTAGACCTCCATCCTCCAAAGAAGAATTTTCTGTAAGTGGGATATCATTGTGCTTGGTGGAAATAGCACTGTCCACAGAAGGAACACTGTTCCAAACCTTTACATGGTTTTCTGGGACAGGGAACAATCTCATAAAGTCTCAGAGGAGACAAAAAGGGCATTCTGGCCTCTCCAATTCTCTTGAAATGATCTTAGCAATAATAGGGGATACAGGAAAAACATTGGTGGCCCTAGGCCTAAACCCCAATTCTGGTCTCTAAACCTGTCCCTCCTCAGGTGGCCTAGCCACCTGAACCTCTGGGGTAGATAAGACCCTTTCCAGCATGAACCTGAACTGCTCTGCATCGAACTTGAGCATCCCCTCCACAGTTGTAATCCGACTCTCTCTTAGGAGGAGTGAAGGAAAAAGTTGTTTCTGAAGCCAACCAAAAGTTCCTCCGCAGAAGGCTGCCCAGAATTATTAGTCATGGCGTCTGCCACAACAACCGGGCTACAAACTGGAGAACAACATTCCATCTCCCTCATTCTATTTCCTGATACTTGGCTTTAGTTTAGGGCATCCGACACAGACCAGCCAGGATTGAGTCTCTCTCGGCACAATGCCCTGGAGCAACATATGTCACCCCATAGGCTGTTGGACAGGAATATCCATCTCAATCGAGGCCTTAGAAGTCTTAGTAGGGCCTACAGAAGACCAGGTATGTGGGGGCTCCTCCGCGGTCTGACCGCTTGGGGCTCCTGAGTAGGATCTCAGGACATAAGATTGGCAGCAATTGCAGAGTTGTGCCAGAGGGTTCACAGAGATTAATTTACAGAGCATGCATTTATTATCGACACCGGAACCCAACGAGGAAGATTCCTCCAGACTCTCCATGGAGTCGTCCATTGTAGAAGAATGAGTTATTGTGAACAGCACAGCAGGATATCTGGTCCCAAGCACAACACAACCAACCCCTTGAAAGCCCAGTTTAGAGCATCTTACCACCTCAGGACAGCTGATTTGAATTGTTATTGCTCTCCCACAGGACTATTGCGCAGTGGATCTGGAGCAGAAATGGCGCAAAAGCGCTGCCAATGGCGGGATGCCCATATCAGAACAAAGCCTGCGGTCTGTAGTAACCCAATAACCCACTCTGGGCGGCCTGCACAACATAACCAAAGTGATCGAAGAAATAGTAACGAGTGCTGACATATACAATCACCAAATTGTGACTATAACTGGGTGGTATAAAGTCCATAGAAGAACAAATGCTTATTAGTGTCCTGCATACCAATGTGCCGAAGCACCAATCAAACCCCTTCTCCAGCGAACTTGTGACAAGCTACTGCTTGGCTGAAGGGGGTAGGAAAGCATACAATAAATGCATACTAAGCGCAAGGACAATACTTACACCACCTCTTTATTAGACAAAATACTATGAAAGAGGAGATGACACCTATAACAAGTTAGACTGGAAAGAGGAATGAGAAACCCAGTGTCAACAAGTATTATATATATCAATACTCCATTGAGATTGATATAGTTATATAATCCCAGTCTCTTCGCAGCCAATCCATGATAAACACTTTTCTTCTTTACAAATCACCTCTCTCTGCCTTCCTCCATGGTATGAGGCAAAGAACTACTGGGGGGTAGGGGAAGTGGGAGGGATATTTATAGTCTGGTTTGGGGTGTCTTTGCCTCCTCCTGGTGGCCAGGAATAGTATATCCCATAGGTTTTAAATGTTTTTGTGGACTCTCATTGCCAGTAAAAGGAAATCATACTTATTTTCACTGCAGCTGTAATGAGATATAGACAAACAAACTAATCAGTTTCATACCTCAAGAAACTGCATATAAATCAATTAAATTATCTTTGGAGGGAATGTTTTTGTTTTATTTTTATGTGGTACTTTTTTTTTAAACTGTTCCTTTGTAATCAACATTGTTATTATCATTGAAAATTATACATTTTGTTATTTTGTTAAATATGTATATTTGTTTTTACTAAAATATTGTTTCAGTATTCAATAAATATGTTTTCATGTGAATTTTCTTAAATAAATACTCACCTCTAAAGGGTGAGACAGTATTCATTATACCAGAGGCCAGAGTAAAATATATTAAAAAAGGAAATTTATGCTTACCTGATAAATTTATTTCTTCTACGATATGACGAGTCCACGGATTTCATCCTTACTTGTGGGATTTATCCTCCTGCTAACAGGAAGTGGCAAAGAGGACCACAGCAAAGCTGTATATATAGCTCCTCCCTTACCTCCACCTCCAGTCATTCGACTGAAGTTAGGAAGAGAAAGGAAAAGCCAAAGGTGCAGAGGTGACTGAAGTTTTTAAAAAATAAAATATAATCTAAACCTGTCTTAAAAATGACAGGGTGGGCAGTGGACTCGTCATATCGTAGAAGAAATACATTTATCAGGTAAGCATAAATTTCCTTTTCTTCTACAAGATATGACGAGTCCACGGATTTCATCCTTACTTGTGGGATACAATACCAAAGCTACAGGACACGGATGAAAGGGAGGGACAAGACAGGAACCTAAACAGAAGGCAGCACTGCTTGAAGAACCTTTCTCCCAAAACCAGCCTCTGAAGAAGCAAAAGTATCAAATTTGTAAAATTTGGAAAAAGTGTGAAGAGACGACCAAGTCGCAGCCTTGCAAATCTGTTCAACAGAAGCATAGTTTTTAAATGCCCATTAGGAAGCCACAGCCCTAGTAGAATGAGTTGTAATTATTTCAGGAGGCTGCTGTCCAGCAGTCTCATATGCCAGACGGATGATACTCTTCAGCCAAAAAGAAAGAGAGGTAGCCATAGCTTTCTGACCCCTACGCTTTCCAGAAAAAACAATGAATAATGAAGATGATTGACGGAAATCCTTAGTCGTCAGCAAGTAAAACTTCAGGGCACGGACCTTGTCCAGGTTATGCAACATACGCTCCTTCTTAGAAGAAGGGTTAGGACATAAAGAAGGAACAACAATTTCCTGATTAATATTATTATTAGAAACAACCTTAGGAAGGAAACCAGGTTTGGTACGTAAAACCACCTTATCAGAATGGAAGATAAGATAAGGTGAATCACATTGTAATGCTGAAAGCTCAGAAACTCTTCGAGCAGAAGAAATAGCAACCAAAAACAAAACTTTCCAAGATAACAACTTAATATCTATGGAATGCATGGGTTCAAATGGAACCCCTTGAAGAACATTAAGAACTAAATTCAAACTCCAGGGTGGAGCAATTGGTCTAAACACAGGCTTAATTCTGGTTAGAGCCTGACAAAAAGACTGAACGTCTGGAACATCTGCCAAACGTTTGTGTAGCAAAATTGACAAAGCAGAGATTTGTCCCTTTAAGGAACTCGCTGATAACCCTTTCTCCAATCCTTCTTGGAGAGAAGACAGATTCCTGGGTATCCTAACTTTACTCCATGAGTAGCCCTTGGATTCACACCAAAAAAGATATTTACGCCATATCTTACGATAGATCTTTCTAGTGACAGGCTTACATGCCTGAATCAAAGTATCGATGACCGAATCAGAGAACCCCCGCTTAGACAAAATCAAGCGTTCAATCTCCAAGCAGTCAGCTGCAGAAAAATTAGATTTGGATGTTGGAAAGGACCTTGAATGAGAAGGTCCTGTCTCACTGGAAGTTTCCACGGAGGCAGAGAGGACATGTCCACTAGATCTGCATACCAAGTCCTGCGTGGCCACTCAGGCGCGATTAGAATTACTGAAGCTCTCTCCTGTTTGATCCGAGCAATCACCCGGGGAAGGAGAGGAAACGGTGGAAACACATAAGCTAGGTTAAACGACCAAGGCACTGCCAAGGCATCTATCAGTTCGGCCTGAGGATCCCTTGATCTGGATCCGTATCTTGGGAGCTTGGCATTCTGTCGAGACGCCATCAGATCCAATTCCAGCCTGCCCCATCGGAGAATCAGTGAGGCAAAGACCTCCAGATTGAGTTCCCACTCCCCCGGATGAAATGCCTGTCGGCTTAAAAAGTCCACTTCCCAGTTGTCCACTCCTGGGATGTAGATTGCTGACATATAACAAGAGTGGGCCTCCGCCCATCGAATTATCTTGGATACTTCTGTCATTGCTAAGGAACTCCTCGTTCCTCCCTGATGATTGATGTAAGCCACAGTCGTGATGTTGTCCGACTGGAATCTGATGAATTTGGCCGAAGCCAACTGAGGCCACGCCTGAAGCGCATTGAATATTGCTCTCAATTCCAGAATATTGATTGGAAGTAGAGACTCCACCTGAGTCCATACACCCTGAGCCTTCAGGGAATTCCAGACTGCACCCCAGCCTAGTAGACTGGCGTCTGTTGTCACTATCACCCACGAGGGTCTGCGGAAACACGTCCCTTTGGACAGATGATCCGGCGACAACCACCAAAGAAGAGAGTCTCTGGTCTCCTGGTCCAGATTTATCTGAGGAGATAAATTTGCATTATCCCCATTCCACTGTCCGAGCATGCACAGTTGCAGTGGTCTGAGATGAAATCGAGCAAACGGAATGATGTCCATTGCCGCCACCATCAATCCAATTACCTCCATGCACTGAGCCACTGATGGCAGAGGATTGGACTGAAGGGCTCGGCATGTATTTAGAATCTTTGACTTTCTGACCTCCGTCAGAAAAATCTTCATGGCTATAGAATCTATCAGAGTTCCCAAGAAGGGAACCTTTGTCTGTGGAATTAGTGAACTCTTTTCTAGATTCACCTTCCATCCGTGAGTTCTCAGAAAGGACAACACTGTGTCTGTATGAGATTTTGTTAGATGATAAGTCGACGCCTGAATAAGAATATCGTCCAGATAAGGTGCCACTGCTATACCCCGCGGCCTGAGAACCGCCAGAGGGGACCCTAGAACCTTTGTGAATATCCTGGGTGCTGTGGCCAACCCAAAGGGAAGAGCCATGAACTGAAAATGTTTGTCCAGGAAGGAAAAAAACCTTAGGTACTGATGATGATCCTTGTGGATAGGAATATGAAGGTATGCATCCTTTAAGTCCACGGTAGTCATATATTGACCCTCCTGGATCATTGGTTAAAATGTTTGAATAGTCTCCATCTTGAAAGATGGGACTCTGAGAAACTTGTATAGACTCTTGATATCTAAAATGGGTCTGAACGTTCCCTCTTTTTTGGGAACCACGAAAAGATTTGAGTAAAATCCCTGCCACTGTTCTAGTCTTGGAATGGGACGAATTACTCCCATAGTAGAGAGGTCTTTTACACAACGCAAGAACGCCTCTCTTTTTATCTGGTCTACAGACAATCGTGAAAGAAGAAATCTCCCTCTTGCGAGAACTCCAGTTGATACCCGTGGGTCACGATTTCCAGTGCCCAGGGGTCCTGAACATCTCTTGCCCAAACCTGGGCAAAGAGAGAAAGTCTGCCCTATACTAGATCCGGTCCCGGATCTGGGGCCGCCCCTTCATGCTGTCTTGGTAGTAGCAGCGGGCTTCTTGGGTTGTTTACCCTTGTTCCAAGCCTGGTTGGGTCTCCAGACGGACTTGGCCTGAGCAAAATTCCCTTCCTCTTTTGTGGAGGAAGAGGAAGAAGAGGGTACTCCTTTAAAGTTCCGAAAGGAACGAAAATTATTCTGTTTACCCCTCAATTTAACAGTCTTATCCTGAGGTAGGAGATTACCCTTACCTCCAGTAATGTCAGAAATTATTTCCTTAAAGTCAGGCCCGAATAGGGTCTTACCCTTGAAAGGAATAGCCAAAAGCTTTGACTTAGATGACACATCAGCAGACCAAGATTTTAACCATAACGCTCTATGCGCTAAAACGGCAAATCCAGAATTCTTAGCCGCCAACTTAGCAATTTGAAAGGCGGCATCTGTGATAAAAGAATTAGCCAGCTTGAGAGCCTTAATTCTATCTAAAATATCCTATAAAGGAGTCTCAGTCTTAAGAGACTCTTCTAAGGCATCAAACCAGAAAGCCGCCGCAGTGGTAACTGGTACAATGCAGGCTGTCGGTTGTAAAAGGAAACCCTGATGAATAAATAACTTTTTTAGAAGACCCTCCAATTTCTTATCCATAGGGTCTTTGAAAGCACAGCTGTCCTCAATAGGAATAGTTGTACGCTTAGCCAGGGTAGATATAGCTCCCTCCACCTTAGGGACTGTCTGCCAAGAGTCCCGGACAGTGTCAGATATGGGATACATTTTCTTAAAATTAGGAGAAGGTGAGAACGGTATGCCCGGTCTGTCCCATTCCCTTTTGATAATCTCCGAAATTCTCTTAGGAACCGGAAAAACATCAGTGTAAGCAGGTACCTCTATTTGTCCATTTTACATAATTTCTCTGGTGGTACCACAATAGAATCACAGTCATCCAGAGTCGCTAAAACCTCCCGAAGTAACAGGCGGTGGTGTTCCAGCTTAAATCTAAAGGACATGACGTCCGAGTCTGTCTGAGGTAACACGCTTCCCGATTCCGAAAGTTCTCCCTCAGACAAAAGTTCCCTGACCCCCAATTCAGATCCCTGTGAGGGTACATCGGAAATAGCCAATAAAGCATCAGAGGACTCAGTATTCACATTGATTCCTGTCCTACTGTGTTTGCCCTGTAACACTGGTAACTTAGATAATACCTCTGTAAGGTTAGTTGACATAACTGCAGCCATATCCTGCAGAGTAAATGAATTAGACGCGGTTGAGGAACCCAGCGTCGCTTGGGTGGGCGTTAGAGGTTGTGACACTTGGGGAGAATTTGGCGGCATATCCTGATTCTCCTCAGACTGAGACTCATCCTTAGGCACACTTTCTTTACATAAAATATGTTTTTTACATTGTAAGGCCCTTTCAGTACAAGAGGTACACAAAGTAAGATGGGGTTCCACAATGGCATCTAAACACATAGAACAAGGAGTCTCCTCAAATTCAGACATGTTAAACAGACTAGCAATAGCAACAACAGTGGTTTTTTAACCTTATTTAATGACTCAAAAAATTTTCAGAAAAAAATGTACTGCGCCTTTAAATAATAAAAGCGCAACAATTTTTCTGTATCTCACATAAAACGATTTTGCAGCAATAAAAAATATCATAAGATGCTCAAATTTGCTAATGAATATTGCACAAACTGTTAGAAAATGCTAAATCACATTTTATATCATCTTTATGTGATATGACCAAGTTTTTAAACAATATCAGCACCTGCACCTCGCCACAGCCCTGCTGTGGCGCCTACCTGCCCCTAGAAACTGTGCGTCTGAGCGTGCAAAATAGGCCCCGCCCACCATGGGCGTCGCATCAGCCTTCCCCACAACCGCATGGGAATAAAATTCAGTTAAGCCATGTGGACCCCTAATGTATAGTAAAAACAACTACATACACAGCCATCTTTCTAGGCCAATTATCCAATAATAGGACAGTCTCTCAACCGCATCTCCCAGTGTCTAGCCCATATTAACTCACATATAACATATGGTATGCAATATAAAAAACAGTAATGCCAGTACCCCCATCAAGCATATAGGTCTACTGCTTACCCCTTCCCCAGTAGGGAATAATGTCAGCCTGTTCTGATATAACAAGTCTCCCCAGAATAAAGGACTGAACATACCTCAATGCTGCTTGTAGCATGACACCATTCTCCACACTGAAGATTTTTCTTGCACTACCTTCAGAAGCTCTGTGGGAACCAGAATGGATCTTAGATAACGTTTGCTAAGATTATCAACATCAGGGCAGAAGAAATTAATGTCTCCATTCCTCTTGGGAATCCAGACTGACGATTTCTCCCTGAGGAAAATAGTACTCACTGGCACCATTTTAAAACAAAACAACTTCTTGATTGAAGAATCTAAACTAACACCTCACTTTACCTCTTCCTATTACTAACACAGGCAAAGAGAATGACTGGAGGTGGAGGGAAGGGAGGAGCTATATATACAGCTCTGCTGTGGTGCTCTTTGCCACTTCCTGTTAGCAGGAGGATAAATCCCACAAGGATGAAATCCGTGGACTCGTCAAATCTTGTAGAAGAAAAATCAAACACAAAGTACCGGGCAGAAGAGTAGTAAGACCAACATTACCATAATGTACCTACTTTGTATTGTAGCTTACCTTACCAAGCTACAGCATAAAAAACAAACTATACTTTCCATAAAAAGGCCATTCCTTAGGATTAATGGGCTAAGGGTTTGTGCCAATGCTGTCCAGAGGCCTTAGAAAAAAGTAGGTAAGTGGCAGAAAGAGGTCTTATAAACGTTATTAGGCGGTATTTCTGACTGGAACACAAAAGTGCAAAAAGAAAATGTTCTCATATGTTACATTTTATTAGTGTACTACTGCTTGCACATAACTATGCGTTTTACCCCTGTTGGCACCAGAGTGCCAAACCACTAGTGGGACCTGGTTGAACATCTTGTAAACTCATCAGCTAGTCCCCAGTAGTGCTTTGCTGTTCTGGAGCTAACTTTAACAATGTGTTTAACCCATTTGAAGGGGTGCAGCTATATCCCCTCTTGGTACACTTGTTATGTTCTTTTAAGTGCTTATATCCTAGAAAGACAGACTTGGCACACAGTAGATCACTGCCCCTGCATTCGTTACCTGTTGCTGTTTTACCCAGGTGTGAAATAGTTGTGAGAAAGATATGACAAGCAGTGGGGCCTTTATACTGTGCTGCAAATGGAATGCAGTGAGGCCTAGATATGTTCCCACCTGACAGCAGAAAAGCAGTGATAACGACTGTTAGACAGGAGGGTGACTGACAGGATAATATAAGTCATACGATAGAAAATATCAATAAAACAGAACTCAATATTTTACAAACTAATAACTTGTTTATTGAAAAGATAACTGTTAGAAACATCTTAAAAGGTTACATTTTTTTTAAAGCTTTAAAATTTAAACCTGTGCCCTTTTATTATTAAAAACAACACAGTACAGTGATCCAATATATTCATTATAAAATTAGAAAATATGATGAAAATGAATATACAAATGATCAAGCTTATAGCTGGTTACATAATTCTATAGAGCAAGCACCTTCCCTCTCATACATACCGCTATTTAAATGCACTTAAACTTAACTTCTTCATATTAGCAGATCATTTCCAATTTTTTTGCAATTTGAGATAAGCGATAGAGAACCACACACATTTTAGGCCCATAAGTCTGTAAAGGGCCTTACTATATATTTTTAACTCTATTATTGGATAAATAGAAATGTGTTTAAAAGGACAATCTAACTGTGTAGTATCCCTTACAATATAAGTTGTGTTAGAAACAACTACTGAAGATCTAGGAATGTCTGAGATTAGTGTGTGCATACGTATTCCTGGCTCGCCTTCCATTCAGATGAGTGCACGGAGTATATGCACTAATCATAGGCAGTCGATACACCTGAGACCAGCACCACTTGAATATAAATGGGGGCATTCCCAGTGTTAAAAAAAGAGTAGCAGCCTTTCTAATGTAGATATTTGTAATGTAGCTATAAAGCAGCTGAATACTTTCCCTTAGAATGTCCCTTTAAATACAGAGCGTTGAGCAAAAGTCCAAAGAGCAGTAAAGTGCCCTTCAGGATTTAGAGTTTGGGGGGGGGGGGGGGTGTTTGTGGCTCTCTATGAAACAATGGGGGCCACACATAAAGCTTCTGACAGCTGAATGTATAACCCAAGCCACAACACACTGGCAGCTTAAGGAGAGCAGAGGTCCATGCTAGTCACCAGCCCTTCATGCATTATTTAAATAGTCCTTTTGCTTTCTTTTTCTGGGGTTTGGTGATGCGCTGTGTCAATAAAGAAGCAGTAGATGGAGGCGCCTAATAGAAAGAAAAAACACCAAAAGATTACAATACAGCATTGAAACACTATAAAGTCACACATTGTAGCAAGATGGTAAATAGATACAAAGATATAATTCATTTCCAAATGTTGGTCAGCATGTACATAATAGTTATTATTACAAAATCATTTTATAATCAATGTTGTAAAAAAAACAAAAAAAACAATGAGTCATTAAAATGTATTAGTAAATAACTACCTTTCCACACAACCCTCATCATGATTGTTCTGTCTAGGACAGTTGAAGCTTATGTATTGTGTCACATCACTGGCACTGTGCACAAGCACTGGGCCAGTACACATGTAACCGTTTACTCCAGTATTGGGCCAGTACACATGTACCAGCTTACTCCAGTATTGGGCCAGTACACATTTAACCGTTTACTCCAGTATTGGGCCAGTAAACATGTACCAGCTTACACCAGTATTGGGCCAGTACACATTTGCCAGCTTACTCCAGTATTGGACAAGTACACATGTACCAGCTTACACCAGTATTGGGCCAGTATACATGTACCAGCATACACCAGTATTGGGCCAGTACACATTTGCCAGCGTACTCCAGTATTGGGCCAGTACACATTTCCCAGCTTACTCCGGTATTGGGCCAGTACACATGTACCAGCTTACACCGGTATTGGGCCAGTACACATGTACCAGCATACACCAGTATTGGGCCAGTATACATGTACCAGCATACACCAGTATTGGGCCAGTATACATGTACCAGCTTACACCAGTATTGGGCCAAGATACATGTATCAGCATACACCAGTATTGGGCCAGTACACATTTGCCAGCTTACTCCAGTATTGGGCCAGTACACATTTGCCAGTTTACTCCAGTATTGGGCCAGTAAACATGTACCTACTTACTCCAGTATTGGACCAGTACACATGTACCAGTTTACACCAGTATTGGGTCAGTACACATACTAGTTTACTCCAGTATTGGGCCAGTAAACATGTACCTACTTACTCCAGTAACTCCAGTATTGTACCAGTACACATGTACCAGTTTACACCAGTATTGGGTCAGTACACATACTAGTTTACTCCAGTATTGGGCCAGTACACATGTACCAGCTTACTCCAGTATTGGGCCAGTGCACAAGTACCAGCTTACACCAGTATTGGGCCAGTACACATTTGCCAGCTTACCCCAGTATTGGGCCAGTACACATTTGCCAGCTTACTCCAGTATTGGGCCAGTACACATGTACCAGCTTACACCAGTATTGGGCCAGTACACATGTACCAGCTTACACCAGTATTGGGCCAGTACACATGTACCAGTTTACTCCAGTATTGGGCCAGTACACATGTACCAGTTTACTCCAGTATTGGGCCAGTACACATGTACCAGCTTGCTTCAGTATTGGGCCAGTACACATGTACCAGCTTACTCCAGTATTGGGCCAGTAAACATGTACCAGCTTACACCAGTATTGGGCCAGTATACATGTACCAGCATACACCAGTATTGGGCCAGTATACATGTACCAGCTTACACCAGTATTGGGCCAATATACATGTATCAGCATACACCAGTATTGGGCCAGTACACATTTGCCAGCTTACTCCAGTATTGGGCCAGTACACATTGGCCAGTTTACTCCAGTATTGGGCCAGTAAACATGTACCTACTTACTCCAGTAACTCCAGTATTGGACCAGTACACATGTACCAGTTTACACCAGCATTGGGTCAGTACACATACTAGTTTACTCCAGTATTGGGCCAGTACACATGTACCAGCTTACTCCAGTATTGGGCCAGTGCACATGTACCAGCTTACACCAGTATTGGGCCAGTACACATTTGCCAGCTTACTCCAGTATTGGGCCAGTACACATTTGCCAGCTTACTCCAGTATTGGGCCAGTACACATGTACCAGCTTACACCAGTATTGGGCCAGTACACATGTACCAGCTTACACCAGTATTGGGCCAGTACACATGTACCAGTTTACTCCAGTATTGGGCCAGTACACATGTACCAGTTTACTCCAGTATTGGGCCTGTATACATGTACCAGCTTACTCCAGTATTGGGCCAGTACACATATACCAGCTTACACCAGTATTGGGCTAGTACACATTTGCCAGCTTACTCCAGTATTGGGCCAGTACACATGTACCTACTTACTCCAGTATTGGGCCAGTACACATGTACCAGCTTACTCCAGTATTGGGCCAGTACACATTTGCCAGCTTACTCCAGTATTGGGGCAGTACACATGTACAAGCTTACACCAGTTTCTTTGTTTAATCCATAAAAAAAGTTTTGTAAAAAAAAAAAGTATGTTTATTGTAAATACATATTTAAATATATTCCTATACCTGTATGATATATACTGTAGGTATAGATATGTATTTTACGTTAACATTATCACTTATGTATAGAAATATATATTTAATAATAAAAATTATGTTTTTCTCTGTGAAGAACATAGGAATTTAAAATAAGCTTAATGTGATTTGTGTTTTGCACTTTAGGTCTAAATCAGTGCCTGACTTTGCTAATCTCAAAGTGCATTTTTGAAATATTACATATAAAATATAAAGAAATATTAATTATAATTATTAAAGAAAAAAAAACAATTCTTACCTGTTAAATTGATTTCTACTTGGTGGTGAGAGTCCACGAGTCCTTACTCTTGGGAAATACATCACCTGGCCACCAGAAGGAGGCAAAGGCACCCTACCCCACAGCTTTAAATATCCCTCCAACTCCTTACCCTCCCAGTATTATGTAAAGCCAAGGACAGGAGCAGGATAGCAAGAAAAATACATAAAAAGAGAGAAGCGCTCAACCTGGGAACGAACAATAGCATAATAACTTGTTCTATGACTGGTTACCACCCAAGAAGCAGCCTCTTTTTGCTCAACATGTGCCTTTCACAGAGAAGAACTTACCTAAAGAATATCAGTCTGATCCTGACTTCACAGTACAGTCCAGCCCAGAAATACCAGGCAATCCCTCTCTGAACAAGAGAAACAGCAAACCCCCGACGTACGTTTCGGCCTATTGTGGGCCTCGTCAGTGAGATGCAGCCATATCCCTCTAGACACACTGAGCAACGGGTCCACGTCTGGGTTCCCGCATCACACTTAGGGAGACTACCCTAAGTGTCATAATTTGCATACATAAAAAGAGAGAAGCGCTCAACCTGGGAACGAACAATAGCATAATAGCTTGTTCTATGGCTGGCTACCACCCAAGAAGCAGCCTCTTTTTGCTCAACATGTGCCTTTCACAGAGAAGAACTTTCCTGAAGCATATCAGTCTGATCCTGACTTCACAGTACAGTCCAGCCCCGAAATACCAGGCAATCCCTCTCTGAACAAGAGAAACAGCAAAACCCCAGACGTACGTTTCGGCCTATTGTGGGCCTCGTCAGTGAGGTGCAGCCATATCCCTCTAGACACACTGAGCAACGGGTCCATGTCTGGGTTCCCGCATCACACTTAGGGAGACTTCCCTAAGTTTCATAATTTGCATACATAAAAAGAGAGAAGCGCTCAATCTGGGAACAAAGAATAGCACAATAGCTTGTTCTATGGCTGATTACCACCCAAGAAGCAGCATCTTTTGCTCAACAAGAAAAATAGTAGGGTAAAGAGGTGCAAACTAAAACTGCCACTAACTCAAAAAAAATGGGTGGTTCATGGACCCTCACCACCAAGAAAGAAATTAATTTATCAGGTAACAATACATTTTGTTTTCGTTCTTAAGGTGGTGAGGGTCCACGAGTCCTTACTCTTGAGAAACTAATACCAAAGTAGTGGAGTCCACAACAAAAATGTGTGGGATAAAAAGATAAAAGCAGGCACCTGTTTATCAGGAACCACCGCCTGAAGAATTTTCCTTCCAAAAGCACCCTCCACCGAGGTAAAAATATAAAGATGATAAAATCTGGTCTCCGGAAATAGAGACAGAACGAGTTGAATAAGCTGTAATTTTTAAGGGCGGCAATTGTCCCTCCTCTAAGTAAGCGCTATGTATCAAACTTTTTAACCAAAGTGGAGAAACAGAAGTAGCCTTTTGGTCCTTACGTTTACCTGAAATCTGACAGAAGTCCTTAGTGGCCTGTAAATAAAACTTCAACACCATGACCTCCTGGTTATGTAATAACCATGACATCCTGGTTATGTAATAATCTCTCCTTTGAGGATTTTGGATAAGGACATAAAGAAGGTACAACAATCTCCCGGTTATTATTCTCTTGAGAAACTCCCTTAGGCAGAAAACTAGACAGTAGGTAACATTTTAAACAAAAGAACAAACGCAAAGAATAAATGGCACTACTTTGATGGATATATCTTTAATACAGTAACAATTCTGTATTTGATAGGTAATCATGTTCCATTCAATGGAACATGTCCATATTATTTTCATAGTACCTATCCTAAATAAGATTTCATCCTCTTGTTTCTTTCCCTTTATTTCAATATCTATGATCACAATCAATTTACCCATTACTTTCACTAGCGATCAATTAAAGTTATTATATTTAATTTATGTTTTAAAATATTTTATATTTTGGAATTTTTCATTCTTTTATTTTTTTTCTTTTGCCCAGCTAACAAAGGTTATTTTGTCCCTTTTCATTCTAAAATATTTTCAGAATTATTATTTTTATCACATTTCTACCAGTCACTACAATTGCAATCCTTAAAGTGAAAGTCAATCCTAGTGTTTTACAAACGCTAGGATTGACTATTGAAACAAATAAAGGGGACTTTCATTCATGAAGTATAAGATACTTCATGTAGAATGGAAATTTATGCTTACCTGATAAATTTATTTCTTTTACCATATGACGAGTCCACGGATTTCATCCTTACTTATGGGATTACGCATCCTGGTCAGCAGGAAGTGGCAAAGAACACCACAGCAGAGCTGTATATATAGCTTCCCCCTTCCCTCCCACTCCAGTCATTCGACCGAAGTTAGGAAGAGAAAGGAAAAGCCAAAGGTGCAGAGGTGACTGAAGTTTAACAAAAATAAATGAGGAGTTAAAAGGACATGTACATTCAATAATATAAACAACCTAGGTGAGTGATTGAGTGCACACAATAGCTGTCAACAAAGAAAAATAGCGTTCACAAAAAATAGTGTTCAGAAAAATGGGCGTACATAAAAAATGTTAAAATGTTCAACCAGTTATCTGTAAGTGAATCCCGTAGTGTTTCCTCCAAAGTGACGTGTAGAAATATAACGTGAAGTCAATAATAGTAAAATGTAACCGTTGAGTGGGTCAAATTATTGTGGTTCAGCTTCTAAATTAAAAAATTGTAAATCCGTGAGATGTATAAAAAACAGAATTTATGCTTACCTGATAAATTACTTTCTCCAACGGTGTGTCCGGTCCACAGCGTCATCCATTACTTGTGGGAAATATTCTCCCCCACAGGGAAAGGCAAGGAGAGCACACAGCAAGAGCTGTCCATATAGCTCCCCCTCTGGCTCCGCCCCCCAGTCATTCGACCGACGGTTAGGAGAAAAAGGAGAAACTATAGGGTGCCGTGGTGACTGTAGTGTATAAAGAAATTTTTTTCAACCTGATTAGGAAAACCAGGGCGGGCCGTGGACCGGACACACCGTTGGAGAAAGTAATTTATCAGGTAAGCATAAATTCTGTTTTCTCCAACATTGGTGTGTCCGGTCCACGGCGTCATCCATTACTTGTGGGAACCAATACCAAAGCTTTAGGACACGGATGAAGGGAGGGAGCAAATTAGGTTACCTAAATGGAAGGCACCACGGCTTGCAAAACCTTTCTCCCAAAAATAGCCTCCGAAGAAGCATAAGTAACACCACAAACTCCTCGCCATCCCCGTGGAGATGCTACTTGTTCAGAGCGGCAAGGAGAATGACTGGGGGCGGAGCCAGAGGGGGAGCTATATGGACAGCTCTTGCTGTGTGCTCTCCTTGCCTTTCCCTGTGGGGGAGAATATTTCCCACAAGTAATGGATGACGCCGTGGACCGGACACACCAATGTTGGAGAAATAAGAATAAAAAATGACTTGTGAAAAAATCCACGTGGAAAACTTGAGTTCAAATGATAAACAATGGTCAAAAATCTCAAAAGACAAAAATAAAAAATCAGTGATAATATTAAAAAGCACTAAAAATCTAGTGAAAACAAATACTTAATTCAGATGTTTAAAAATCCTTGGTAAGATCCATAACAAACAAATACATTGATAAAATACCTAAAAGGGAACAAAAGAGAAACAAATAGTGCAACACTGTATATGATATATAATATAGGTAATTAAAACCAAGCTCACCAGTATGCCAACGCGTTTCGGCCTAGACTAGGCCTTTCTCAAGACTATACTGTATCAAAAAATCTGGGAGCTTTAAATAGGGTCAGTGTTGAAATGATTGGTGCTGTTTTGGCGCCATTTTTAGAGGCACCTCCCTTTCCTGTTTCACCCATTGCATCTCTGGGATATTTCCTATGTTATGTTTATGTTTCCCCATCTTAAAGGTCAATTGGTTCCTATTATTGCCACAAATTCTAGTATAAATTTAGATTTTCCTACTTATTTGTTTTTTATTTTCATTATTAGGTAATAGTAGCGTTTTGTCATTGTTGTTATTATTATATTCTGTGTTAACTCCGTTAGTTTTCTGGGCGGGTTTCCCCTTTCTTTGGGCTTAAATTGCTTATTTATTTACATGGACTGGCTCTCATTTATGAATTGCCCGTGTTGATGTCAAAAACTTAATTTCCAATGCGATCTTATTTTGAAAATTGCTATGACCGGAAGTGGCCTGGTATCGCGGCATCAACTTCCGTTTTAGCTTTTGGGAGAAGTAGTTTCTTCGATTAACCGGTCTCTATCATGTGACCGGAAGTTCTTTGGTCCACCGTTCTGCATCATATGACCGGAAGATGCAGCATCATATTCCCCATTGACTTATGGGATATGTAGTACCCTCACTTATTGGGACTACAGATCTTTCTCAGATGTTCGGTATTACCCGATCTTACTATGGCTCATTGTCTCTATGTGTCTATAACATATATTGTCAGAGTCAATGTGCCAATATGTAATAGAATTGGTTACTGGGAATAGTCAATTCTTTGAATAATGTGTGTAATTTCTTACGATGCTGATCTGTCACTGCTTATAGTATTACTGCTTCTAATAAAACTCGCTATGTTAATTCTAAGCACATTCTTGGATTCTAATAAAGCTCACTTTGTTAATTCTAGGCACATTCTTGGATCCTAATATTGAATAGCTTTACAAAGTACTTTAGTTTGTTCATACTTTCGTAATGGATAGACGTTTCACTTATTCCTTCTAGTTCTTTTGAGAATAAAGCCTATGGGTATTCTAAAGGAGCCATTTAGTCATATATGACCTTAATAAAGTATAGACCTGCAATGTTTATCTAACTTAACATTGTGAGACGTCTATTGCATCCTAATGCTGTATCTCACCGCTGATGGTGGGATGACAAACTGTAATGTCTCAAGAGGGATCAAGGATCTTCCTATCTGTTCACAGTGAAGGTGTAAGCTCAGATCTAATTGGGAGGGTTTCATTACATTTGTATGTGTATATAAAGGATTTTAGGTGACCATTAAACAGCAGTCAGCTGGTGTAGGATCAGGCGTAAATATACTCAAAGTGATGGCTTCTGTTTGACTTTGGGGCAGACGTGGGGTAGAGGATACAAGATACAAAATCTTCAAATTATGATATTTCATTTCGCACAGTAAGTAGTCCTATATTGGATTGTTATGTATAAATCAGTGTATGAATACAGGGTTTTTTCTTTTCTATGATACTTTTTTAGTTCAATATGACAATTTTAAAGTTGTTATACTGAATGTGTTCAGTTTGACAAAGCTGGGTGTGTTCAATATGACATTGTCGCAATTCTTTAGGTCTATTATTCCCATGTGTGGATCTGTTGCCAGGTGTTAATTACTTGACAAATGTACTTATGCTTTTATATTTCCTCATTAGTGCTGATGTATCTCTGTGACCAAATTGTCCTATGCCTGATGTTATGTTTCTCTCTCTGATATGATTTTGTTCTTAATGAGCGACTAACATTTTGTAATGCAGAACAAGTATTATGCCCACTCTAAATTCTTACATTTCCCTTAGTTTTTATAGGAAACGGAGAGAGTTAGTATTTTCGATTTTCACTTCCACTCTAGTTTATAGCTTTCATGTATTCGATTTTCCTTTATAAGTACATAGAGAATAGTGATGAAAGCGGAGGTAAATCTTTAGTTGGGATACTGTGTGGGGTAACCAACTTAGCGGTCGCATGTTGGGATCTTATCTCTCTAACTTAGATCTTATCATGTTTGAGCATTCGGAGATGGATGGTGGTTGTTATTTAATAGATGTTATTTGATGGAGATCAGATGTGCAAGGTCTTCTTTCTGATTTAAACCTCTCGGGTATAGACAGTCCATCATAAATATCCATCTTGACTCATTGAATAGTAGTTTTTGCTCATGGTTTCCTCCTCTCCAGTCTTTTTTGACCATCTGTATCCCGAAATAACTAAAATCTTTCAAATTTCCCTTGTGGGTAGTTGCAAAATGCTTGTAGAGTGGGGTATCTATTCTGCCTTTCTCTATGCATAGGATGTGTTCCCTGATCCTATCTTTGAGGGCCCTTGATGTCTGCCCTATATATTGTAATCCGCAGGAACAGGAAACTAGATAGATCACATTTTTGTCGCTACATCTGATCAACTCTTTGATCCTATGTTTCTCGTTTCTCTGATGTGATGAGAAAGTATCCGTTTTTCGTCCGTTCTTACAAGCTTTACAGCTTGGACATGGGTAGAAGCCTTTAATGCTTTTTCCTTGGTGATTGGTCGTATCGTTAGTATTTCCTTTCCTAGGTATGCTAGGAGCTATCATCGTTTTCAGGTTCCTAGTTCTCCTATAAATGAATCTTGGTTGTGGATTCAGCCTTTCCCCAATCACGTCATCATCTTTGAGTATCGCCCAATGTTTCCTAATAATCATTTCCAGGATGGATCTGTTTTCACAGTACTCGGATATCATAGGTACGTCGATTGTTTCATCATCCCAGGTTTTTCTTGGTTTGTTTTTATAACTCAGGAGGTTCTCTCTCTTGATCTTACTGACTTCTTCGATTTTATCATCCAACGACTTATTGTCATACCCTCTTTCCAAGAAACGTTGTTTCAGTATGTCAGCCTGTGCAGTCCATTGTTCTATAGTAGAACAATTTTTCTTGACCCTCAAAAATTGGCCCTTAGGTATATTTGACTTCCAGGTGGGATGATGGCAGCTTGTGTTATGGATATAGTTGTTACAGTCAACCTCCTTGAAGAAGGTTGACGTCTCAAGCTTCCCATCTTTCACTTCAATTCTCAGATCCAGAAAGTCCAGTTTCTCTTGGCTGTATTAGTATGTAAACTTAAGATTCTTTTCGTTGTGGTTCATTACATTGATAGTATGTAGCAGATCTTAAAATGTTCCACTCCAGATCAAAAAGATGTCATCTATATATCTGGAAGAACAACTATATAATGGCCACATGTGACGTCACGTCACTTTATACAAGTATCCCACATGACCTAGGGATTGAAGCAGTAAACTCATTCCTAGTAAAGGATGAGGAAATATCAGAAGAAAGAGGATATTCATTTTGGACTGTATTAAATATATCTTGAATCACAACTATTTCTGTAACAATAATCAGTTTTACAGGCAATTGTGCGGCACAGCAATGGGGACCAGGTTCGCGCCAAGCTACGCCAATCTCTACATGGGCCTATGGGAAAACATCTTCTGGGACTTATGTCCAGCTGGCGCGGACCTGGTCCTATATTCAAGATATATAGATGACATCTTTTTGATCTGGAGTGGAACATTGGAAGATCTGCTACATACTATCAATGTAATGAACCACAACGAAAAGAATCTTAAGTTTACATATCAATACAGCCAAGAGAAACTGGACTTTCTGGATCTGAGAATTGAAGTGAAAGATGGGAAGCTCAAGACGTCAACCTTCTTCAAGGAGGTTGACTGTAACAACTATATCCATAACACAAGCTGCCATCATCCCACCTGGAAGTCAAATATACCCAAGGGCCAATTTTTGAGGGTCAAGAAAAATTGTTCTACTATAGAACAATGGACTGCACAGGCTGACATACTGAAACAACATTTCTTGGAAAGAGGGTATGACAATAAGTCGTTGGATGATAAAATCGAAGAAGTCAGTAAGATCAAGAGAGAGAACCTCCTGAGTTATAAAAACAAACCAAGAAAAACCTGGGATGATGAAACAATCGACGTACCTATGATATCCGAGTACTGTGAAAACAGATCCATCCTGGAAAAGATTATTAGGAAACATTGGGCGATACTCAAAGATGATGACGTGATTGGGGAAAGGCTGAATCCACAACCGAGATTCATTTATAGGAGAACTAGGAACCTGAAAACGATGATAGCTCCTAGCATACCTAGGAAAGGAAATACTAACGACACGACCAATCACCAAGGAAAAAGCATTAAAGGCTTCTACCCATGTCCAAGCTGTAAAGCTTGTAAGAACGGACGAAAAACGGATACTTTCTCATCACATCAGAGAAAAGAGAAACATAGGATCAAAGAGTGGATCAGATGTAGCGACAAAAATGTGATCTATCTAGTTTCCTGTTCCTGCGGATTACAATACATAGGGCAGACATCAAGGGCCCTCCGTTTTCTATAAAAACTAAGGGAAATGTAAGAATTTAGAGTGGGCATAATACTTGTTCTGCATTACAAAATGTTAGTTGCTCATTAAGAACAAAATCATATCAGAGAGAGAAACATAACATCAGGCATAGGACAATTTGGTCACAGAGATACATCAGCACTAATGAGGAAATATAAAAGCATAAGTACATTTGTCAAGTAATTAACACCTGGCAACAGATCCACACATGGGAATAATAGACCTAAAGAATTGCGACAATGTCGTATTGAACACACCCAGCTTTGTCAAACTGAACACATTCAGTATAACAACTTTAAAATTGTCATATTGAACTAAAAAAGTATCATAGAAAAGAAAAAACCCTGTATTCATACACTGATTTATACATAACAATCCAATATAGGACTACTTACTGTGCGAAATGAAATATCATAATTTGAAGATTTTGTATCTTGTATCCTCTACCCCACGTCTGCCCCAAAGTCAAACAGAAGCCATCACTTTGAGTATATTTACGCCTGATCCTACACCAGCTGACTGCTGTTTAATGGTCACCTAAAATCCTTTATATACACATACAAATGTAATGAAACCCTCCCAATTAGATCTGAGCTTACACCTTCACTGTGAACAGATAGGAAGATCCTTGATCCCTCTTGAGACATTACAGTTTGTCATCCCACCATCAGCGGTGAGATACAGCATTAGGATGCAATAGACGTCTCACAATGTTAAGTTAGATAAACATTGCAGGTCTATACTTTATTAAGGTCATATATGACTAAATGGCTCCTTTAGAATACCCATAGGCTTTATTCTCAAAAGAACTAGAAGGAATAAGTGAAACGTCTATCCATTACGAAAGTATGAACAAACTAAAGTAAATTGTAAAGCTATTCAATATTAGGATCCAAGAATGTGCCTAGAATTAACAAAGTGAGCTTTATTAGAATCCAAGAATGTGCTTAGAATTAACATAGCGAGTTTTATTAGAAGCAGTAATACTATAAGCAGTGACAGATCAGCATCGTAAGAAATTACACACATTATTCAAAGAATTGACTATTCCCAGTAACCGATTCTATTACATATTGGCACATTGACTCTGACAATATATGTTATAGACACATAGAGACAATGAGCCATAGTAAGATCGGGTAATACCGAACATCTGAGAAAGATCTGTAGTCCCAATAAGTGAGGGTACTACATATCCCATAAGTCAATGGGGAATATGATGCTGCATCTTCCGGTCATATGATGCAGAACGGTGGACCAAAGAACTTCCGGTCACATGATAGAGACCGGTTAATCGAAGAAACTACTTCTCCCAAAAGCTAAAACGGAAGTTGACGCCGCGATACCAGGCCACATCCGGTCATAGCAATTTTCAAAATAAGATCGCATTGGAAATTAGGTTTTTGACATCAACAGGGGCAATTCATAAATGAGAGCCAGTCCATGTAAATAAATAAGCAATTTGAGCCCAAAGAAAGGGGAAACCCGCCCAGAAAACTAACGGAGTTAACACAGAATATAATAATAACAACAATGACAAAACGCTACTATTACCTAATAATGAAAATAAAAACAAATAAGTAGGAAAATCTAGATTTATACTAGAATTTGTGGCAATAATAGGAACCAATTGACCTTTAAGATGGGGAAACATAAACATAACATAGGAAATATCCCAGAGATGCAATGGGTGAAACAGGAAAGGGAGGTACCTCTAAAAATGGCGCCAAAACAGTACCAATTATTTCAACACTGACCCTATTTAAAGCTCCCAGATTTTTTGATACAGTATAGTCTTGAGAAAGGCCTAGTCTAGGCCGAAACGCGTTGGCATACTGGTGAGCTTGGTTTTAATTACCTATATTATATATCATATACAGTGTTGCACTATTTGTTTCTCTTTTGTTCCCTTTTAGGTATTTTATCGATGTATTTGTTTGTTATGGATCTTACCAAGGTTTTTTAAACATCTGAATTAAGGATTTGTTTTCACTAGATTTTTAGTGCTTTTTAATATTATCACTGATTTTTTATTTTTGTCTTTTGAGATTTTTGACCATTGTTTATCATTTGAACTCAAGTTTTCCACGTGGATTTTTTCACAAGTCATTTTTTATTCTTATTTTTATACACCTCACGGATTTACAATTTTTTAATTTAGAAGCTGAACCACAATAATTTGACCCACTCAACGTTTACATTTTACTATTATTGACTTCACATTATATTTCTACACGTCACTTTGGAGGAAACACTACGGGATTCACTTACAGATAACTGGTTAAACATTTGAACATTTTTTATGTACGCCCATTTTTGTGAACACTATTTTTTGTGAACGCTATTTTTCTTTGTTGACAGCTATTGTGTGCACTCAATCACTCACCTAGGTTGCTTATATTATTGAATGTACATGTCCTTTTAACTCCTCATCACTGGCTCACTAAGTCAGCGTCACATGCTTTACTCCATTGGATATTTTTAGATACTTTTAGATTTGTTTATTATATATTTTTTGTTAGGTCAGACATGGATCCATGCGTCTGATTGCCATTTGTAAATTTGTATATGTATTAAAATGTACTTTTTACTAGCCTTTTAAGCTTTTTAGCGCTTACTCTCTCCCCATTTTAACTTTTATATTGTTAGCCTACTAGGAGGCTATATAGTTAGTAAGCTTAAGGCCCTGGGTGTAGCGCTCGGTCCACTTCTCCTGTTCTTTAACAAAAATAAATACCTGTCTTAGAAATGACAGGGTGGGCCGTGGACTCGTCATATCGTAAAAGAAATACATTTATCAGGTAAGCATAAATTTCCTTTTCTTTTACAAGATATGACAAGTCCACGGATTTCATCTTTACTTATGGGATACAATACCAAAGCTATAGGACACGGATGAAAGGGAGGGACAAGACAGGAACCTAAACTAAAGGCACCACTGCTTGAAGAACCTTTCTCCCAAAACCAGCCTCAGATGAAGCAAAAGTATCAAATTTGTAAAATTTGGAAAAAGTGTGAAGAGACGACCAAGTTGCAGCCTTGCAAATCTGTTCAACAGAAGCAACGTTTTTAAATGCCCATGAGGAAGCCACAGCCCTAGTGGAATGAGCCGTAATTCTTTCAGGAGGCCAGACGGATGATACTCTTCAGCCAAAAAGAAAGAGAGGTAGCCGTATCTTTCTGGCCCCTACGCTTTCCAGAAAAAAACAACAAATAATGAAGATGATTGACGAAATTCCTTAGTCGCCTGCAAGTAAAACTTCAGGGCTCGGACCACGTCCAAGTTATGCAACAGACGCTCCCTTCTTAGAAGGATTAGGACATAAAGAAGGAAAAACAATTTCCTGATTAATATTCTTATTTGAAACATCCTTAGGAAGGAAACCAGGTTTGGTACGTAAAACCACCTTATCAGAATGGAAGATAAGGCGAGTCACATTGTAACGCTGAAAGCTCAGAAACTTAACTTAATATCTATGGAATGCATGGGTTCAAACGGAACCCCTTGAAGAACATTAAGAACTAAATTCAAACTCCAGGGTGGAGCAATTGGTCTAAACACAGGCTTGATTCTGGTTAGAGCCTGACAAAAAGACTGAACGTCTGGAACATCTGCCAAACGTTTGTGTAGCAAAATTGACAAAGCAGAGATTTGTCCCTTTAAGGAACTTGCTGATAACCCTTTCTCCAATCCTTCTTGGAGAGAAGAAAGAATCCTGGGAATCCTAACTCTATTCCATGAGTAGCCGTTGGATTCACACCAATAAAGATATTTACGCCATATCTTATGGTAGATCTTTCTAGTAACAGGCTCACGTGCCTGAATCAAATTATCAATGACCGAATCAGAGAACCCCCGCTTAGATAAAATCAAGCGTTCAATCTCCAAGCAGTCAGTTGCAGAGAAACTAGATTCGGATGTTGGAAGGGTCCCTGAATGAGAAGGTCCTGCCTCAATGGAAGCTTCCACGGCGGCAGAGAGGACATGTCCACTAGATTCCAGAATATTGATTGGAAGTAGAGACTCTGACTGAGTCCACACACCCTGAGCCTTCAGGGAATTCCAGACTGTACCCCAACCTAGTAGACTGGCGTCCGTTGTCACTATCACCCATGAGGGTCTGCGGAAGCACGTCCCTTGGGACAGATGATCCGGCGACAACCACCAAAGAAGAGAGTCTCTTGTCTCCTGATTCAGATCTATCTGAGTAGACAAATTTGCATAATCTCCAGTCCACTGCCTGAGCATGCTCAGTTGTAGCGGTCTGAGATGAAAACGAGCAAACGGAATGATGTCCATTGCCGCCACCATCAATCCTATTACCTCCATGCATTGAGCCACTGATGGCCGAGGATTGGCATGTATTCAGAATCTTTAACTTTCTGACCTCTGTCAAGAAAATTTTCATGGATATGGAATCTTCCCAAGAAGGGGACCCTTGTCTGTGGAATTAGTGAACTCTTTTCTAGATTCACCTTCGACCCGTGAGTCCTCAGAAAGGACAGAACCATGTCTGTATGAGATTTTGTCAGATGGTAGGATGACGCCTGGATCAGAATATCATCTAGATAAGGCGCCACTGCAATACTCTGCGGCCTGAGAACCGACAGAAGGGACCCTAGAACCTTCGTGAAGATCTTGGGTGCTGTGGCCAACCCGAAGGGAAGAGCCTTGAACTGAAAATGTTTGTCCAGGAAGGCAAACCTTAGGAACTGATGATGATCCTTGTGGATAGGAATATGAAGGTATGCATCCTTTAAGTCCACGGTAGTCATATATTGAACCTCCTGGATTAATGGTAGAATTGTTCGAATAGTCTCCATCTTGAAGGATGGGACTCTGAGAAACTTGTTTAGACTCTTGAGATCTAAAATGGGTCTGAACATTCCCTCTTTTTTGTGAACCACGAAAAGATTTGAGTAAAACCCCTGCCCCTGTTCCAGTATTGGAACGGGACAAATTACTCCCATAGTAGAGAGGTCTTTTACACAACGTAAGAACGCCTCTCTTTTATCTGGTCTACAGACAATCGTGACACGATTTCCAGTGTCCAGGGGTCCTGAACATCTCTTACCCAAGCCTGGGTAAAGAAAGAAAGTCTGCCCCCTACTAGATCTGGTCCCGGATCGGGGGCCGCCCCTTCATGCTGTCTTGGGAGCAGCAGTGGGCTTCTTGGGTTGTTTACCTTTGTTCCAAGCCTGGTTGGGTCTCCAGACGCCCTTGGCTTGAGCAAAATTCCCTTCCTGTTTAGCGGAAGAAGAAGCGGGGACTCCTTTGAAGTTCTGAAACGAACGAAAATTATTTTGTTTACCATTCAGTTTAGCTGTTTTATCCTGAGGTAAGAGATGACCCTTACCTCCCGTAATGTCAGAAATGATTTCTTTCAAGTCAGGCCCGAATAGGGTTTTCCCTTTGAAAGGAATAGCCAAAAGCTTTGACTTAGATGACACATCAGCAGACCAAGACTTTAACCATAACACTCTACGCGCTAAAATGGCAAATCCGGCATTCTTAGCAGCCAACTTGGCAATCTGAAAGGCGGCGTCCGTAATAAAAGAATTAGCCAGCTTAAGAGCCTTAATTCTATCTAAAATTTCCTCTAAAGGAGTCTCAGTCTTAAGAGACTCTTCTAAGGCGTCAAACCAAAAGGCCGCAGCAGTTGTGACTGGCACAATGCAGGCTGTCGGTTGTAACAGAAAACCCTGATGAATAAATGACTTCTTTAGAAGACCCTCCAATTTTTTATCCATAGGGTCTTTAAAAGCACAACTGTCCTCAATAGGAATAGTAGTACGCTTAGCCAGGGTAGATATAGCTCCCTCCACCTTAGGGACTGTTTGCCAAGAGTCCCGGACGGTGTCAGCTATGGGATACATTTTCTTAAAATTAGGAGAAGGGGAGATCGGGATACCCGGTCTCTCCCATTCCCGCGTAATAATTTCCGAAATTCTCTTAGGCACCGGAAAAACATCAGAGTAAGCACTTCTAAATATTTGTCCATCTTACACAATTTCTCTGGTGGAACCACAATAGAGTCAGATTCATCCAGAGTCGCTAAAACCTCCCGAAGTAACAGGCGGAGGTGTTCAAGCTTAAATCTAAATGACATTACGTCCGAGTCCGTCTGAGGTAACACACTTCCCGAGTCGGAAAGTTCCCCCTCAGACAGAAGTTCCCTGACCCCCAATTCAGATCCCTGTGAGGGTACATCGGAAATAGCCATCAAAGTATCAGAAGTCGCAGGGATCAGAGAGGCCTCTGTCCTGCTGCGTTTGCCCTGCAATACTGGCAACTTAGACAAAACCTCTGTAAGGGTAGATGACATAACTGCAGCCATATCCTGCAGTGTAAATGAAGTGGATGCGGTTGAAGAACACGGCGTCGCTTGGGTGGGCGTTAAAGGTTGTGACGCTTGGGGAGAAAGTAGCGGCATACCCTGATTCTCCTCAGTCTGAGAATCATCCTTAGACATATTTGCATTAAAGAAAATCTGTTCTTTACATTGTAAGGCCCTTTCAGTACATGAGGGACAAAAAGAAAGAGGGGTTTCCACATTGGCATCTAAACACATAGAACATGTACTTTCCTGAAGTTCAGACATGTTAAACAGACTAGCAATAGCAATAATAGTCGTTCTTTACTTGATATATTGAACTCTGAAGTCAAAACATATACTCAAATTTTTTTTACCTAAAAACAGAATTTATGCTTACCTGATAAATTACTTTCTCCAACGGTGTGTCCGGTCCACGGCGTCATCCATAACTTGTGGGAATATTCTCTTCCCCAACAGGAAATGGCAAAGAGCACAGCAAAAGCTGTCCATATAGTCCCTCCTAGGCTCCGCCCACCCCAGTCATTCGACCGACGGACAGGAGAAAAACAGGAGAAACCATAGGGTGCCGTGGTGACTGTAGTTAAAGAAAGAAATTCATCAAACCTGATTAAAAAAACAGGGCGGGCCGTGGACCGGACACACCGTTGGAGAAAGTAATTTATCAGGTAAGCATAAATTCTGTTTTCTCCAACATTGGTGTGTCCGGTCCACGGCGTCATCCATAATTTGTGGGAACCAATACCAAAGCCTTAGGACACGGATGAAGGGAGGGAGCCAATCAGGTTACCTAAACAGAAGGCACCACGGCTTGCAAAACCTTTCTCCCAAAAATAGCCTCCGAAGAAGCAAAAGTATCAAATTTGTAGAATTTGGCAAAAGTGTGCAGGGAAGACCAAGTCGCTGCCTTACATATCTGATCAACAGAAGCCTCGTTCTTGAAGGCCCATGTGGAAGCCACAGCCCTAGTAGAGTGAGCTGTGATGCGTTCGGGAGGCTGCCGTCCGGCAGTCTCATAAGCCAATCGGATGATGCTTTTCAGCCAAAAGGAAAGAGAGGTAGCAGTAGCTTTTTGACCTCTCCTCTTGCCAGAATAAACGACAAACAGAGAAGACGTTTGTCTGAAATCCTTTGTTGCTTCTAAATAGAACTTTAAAGCACGAACTACATCAAAATTGTGTAACAAACGTTCCTTCTTTGAAACTGGATTCGGACACAAAGAAGGCACAACTATTTCCTGGTTAATATTCTTGTTGGAAACAACCTTTGGAAGGAAACCAGGTTTAGTACGCAAAACAACCTTATCTGAATGGAACACCAGATAGGGCGGATTACACTGCAGAGCAGATAACTCAGAAACTCTTCTAGCAGAAGAAATAGCAACCAAAAACAGAACTTTCCAAGATAACATCTTGATATCTATGGAATGTAGAGGTTCAAACGGAACCCCTTGAAGAACTGAAAGAATTAAATTCAGACTCCAGGGAGGAGTCAAAGGTCTGTAAACAGGCTTGATCCTGACCAAAGCCTGAACAAAAGCTTGAACATCTGGCACAGCTGCCAGTCGTTTGTGTAACAAGACAGATAAAGCAGAAATCTGTCCCTTTAGAGAACTCGCTGATAATCCCTTATCCAAACCTTCTTGAAGAAAAGAAAGGATCCTAGGAATTTGATCTTACTCCATGAGAATCTCTTGGATTCACACCAACAGATATATCTTTTCCATATTTTATGGTAAATTTTTATAGTTACAGGTTTTCTGGCTTGTACCAGAGTATCTATCACAGAATCCGAAAACCCACGCTTAGATAAAATCAAGCGTTCAATTTCCAAGCCGTCAGCTGGAGGGAAACTAGATTTGGATGTTCGAATGGACCCTGTACAAGAAGATCCTGTCTCAAAGGTAGCTTCCATGGTGGAGCCGATGACATATTCACCAGGTCTGCATACCAAGTCCTGCGTGGCCACGCAGGAGCTATCAAGATCACCGAGGCCCTCTCCTGTTTGATCCTGGCTACCAGCATGGGAATGAGAGGAAACGGTGGAAACACATAAGCTAGGTTGAAGGCCCAAGGCGCTACTAATGCATCCACTAGAGTCGCCTTGGGATCCCTGGATCTGGACCCGTAGCAAGGAACCTTGAAGTTCTGACGAGACGCCATCAGATCCATGTCTGGAATGCCCCAGAATTGAGTCAACTGGGCAAATATCTCCGGGTGGAGTTCCCACTCCCCCGAATGGAATGTCTGACGACTCAGATAATCCGCCTCCCAGTTTTCCACTCCTGGGATGTGGATCGCAGATAGGTGGCAGGAGTGATCCTCCGCCCATTTTATGATTTTGGTCACTTCTCTCATCGCCAGGGAACTCCTTGTTCCCCCCTGATGGTTGATGTAAGCAACAGTCGTCATGTTGTCTGATTGGAATCTTATGAATCTGGCCTTTGCTAGTTGAGGCCAAGCCCTGAGAGTATTGAATATCGCTCTCAGTTCCAGAATGTTTATCGGGAGAAGAGACTCTTCCCGAGACCATAGACCCTGAGCTTTCAGGGAGTCCCAGACCGCGCCCCAGCCCACTAGACTGGCATCGGTCGTGACGATGACCCACTCTGGTCTGCGGAAGCTCATTCCCTGGGACAGGTGATCCTGGGTTAGCCACCAACGGAGTGAGTCTCTGGTCTTCTGATCTACTTGAATCACTGGAGACAAGTCTGTATAGTCCCCATTCCACTGTTTCAGCATGCACAGTTGTAATGGTCTTAGATGAATTCGCGCAAAAGGAACTATGTCTATTGCTGCAACCATCAACCCTACTACTTCCATGCACTGAGCTATGGAAGGTCGTGGAACAGAGTGAAGAACTTGACAAGCGTTTAGAAGTTTTGACTTTCTGACATCTGTCAGGAAAATCTTCATTTCTAAAGAATCTATTATTGTCCCCAAGAAAGGAACTCTTGTTGACGGAGACAGGGAACTTTTTTCTATGTTCACCTTCCATCCGTGAGATCTGAGAAAGGCCAGAACGATGTCTGTGTGAGCCTTTGCCTTTGAAAGAGACGACGCTTGTATCAGAATGTCGTCCAAGTAAGGTGCCACTGCAATGCCCCTTGGTCTTAGAACCGCTAGAAGGGACCCGAGTACCTTAGTGAAAATCCTTGGAGCAGTGGCTAGCCCGAATGGGAGAGCCACAAACTGGTAATGTTTGTCCAGAAAGGCGAACCTTAGGAACTGATGATGATCTTTGTGGATAGGAATATGTAGATACGCATCCTTTAAATCCACGGTAGTCATAAATTGACCCTCCTGGATTGTAGGCAAAATCGTTCGAATAGTTTCCATTTTGAACGATGGCACTCTGAGAAATTTGTTTAGAATCTTTAAATCCAGAATTGGTCTGAATGTTCCCTCTTTTTTGGGAACTACAAACAGATTTGAGTAAAACCCCAGTCCTTGTTCCACAGTTGGAACTGGGTGTATCACTCCCATTTTTAACAGGTCTTCTACACAATGTAAGAATGCCTGTCTCTTTATTTGGTTTGAAGATAAGAGAGACATGTGGAACCTTCCCCTTGGGGGTAGTTCCTTGAATTCCAGAAGATAACCCTGAGAAACTATTTCTAGTGCCCAGGGATCCTGAACATCTCTTGCCCAAGCCTGAGCGAAGAGAGAGAGTCTGCCCCCTACTAGATCCGGTCCCGGATCGGGGGCTACTCCTTCATGCTGTTTTGGTAGCAGCAGCAGGCTTCTTGGCCTGCTTACCCTTGTTCCAGCCTTGCATCGCTTTCCAAGCTGGTTTGGTTTGCGAAGCATTACCCTCTTGTCTAGAGGCTGCAGAGTTGGAGGCCGGTCCGTTCCTGAAATTGCGAAAGGAACGAAAATGAGACTTATTCTTGGCCTTGAAAGGCCTATCTTGTGGGAGGGCATGGCCCTTACCCCCAGTGATGTTTGAGATAATCTCTTTCAATTCTGGCCCAAAAAGGGTTTTACCCTTGAAAGGGATATTAAGCAATTTTGTCTTGGAAGATACATCCGCTGACCAAGACTTTAGCCAGAGCGCTCTGCGCGCCACAATTGCAAACCCTGAATTTTTTTGCAGCTAATCTAGCTAACTGCAAAGCGGCATCTAAAATAAAGGAATTAGCTAACTTAAGTGCGTGAATTCTGTCCATAACCTCCTCATACGGAGTCTCTCTACTGAGCGACTTTTCTAGTTCCTCGAACCAGAACCACGCTGCTGTAGTGACAGGAATAATGCACGAAATAGGTTGCAGGAGGTAACCTTGCTGTACAAAAATCTTTTTAAGCAAACCCTCCAATTTTTTATCTATAGGATCTTTGAAAGCACAATTATCCTCGATAGGAATAGTAGTGCGCTTGGCTAGTGTAGAAACTGCCCCCTCGACCTTAGGGACTGTCTGCCATAAGTCCTTTCTGGGGTCGACCATAGGAAATAATTTCTTAAATATAGGAGGGGGGACAAAAGGTATGCCGGGCTTCTCCCACTCCTTATTCACTATGTCCGCCACCCGCTTGGGTATAGGAAAAGCGTCGGGGTGCACCGGAACCTCTAGGAACTTGTCCATCTTGCACAATTTTTCTGGAATGACCAGGTTGTCACAATCATCCAGAGTAGATAGGACCTCCTTAAGCAGTGCGCGGAGATGCTCTAACTTAAATTTAAATGTCACAACATCAGGTTCTACCTGAATCAGAAATTTCCCCATCTGACAAAACCTCCCTCATGGCCACTTCAGATTGGTGTGAGGGTATGACAGAGCAATTATCATCAGCGCCCTCCTGCTCTACAGTGTTTAAAACAGAGCAATCGCGCTTTCTCTGAAATGCAGGCATTTTGGATAAAATATTTGCTATGGAGTTATCCATTACTGCCGTCAATTGTTGCATAGTAACAAGCATTGGCGCGCTAGAAGTACTAGGGGTCTCCTGCGTGGGCAAAACTGGTGTAGACACAGAAGGAGATGATGAAGAACTATGTCTACTCCCTTCATCTGATGAATCATCTTGGGCAACTTTACTATCTGTGGCAGTACTGTCCTTACTTTGTTTGGACGCTATGGCACAATTATCACACAATTTTGAAGGGGGAGACACATTGGCTTCCATACATACAGAACATAGTTTATCTGAAGGCACAGACATGTTAAACAGGCTTAAACTTGTCAATAAAATACAAAAACCGTTTTAAAACAAAACCGTTACTGTCTCTTTAAATTTTAAACCGGGCACACTTTTTTACTGAATATGTGAAAAACTATGAAGGAATTGTTCAATTTTAACCAAATTTTCACCACAGTGTCTTAAAGCATTCAAAGCATTGCACCACCCCAAATTTCAGACCTTTAACCCTTAAAATGACGAAACCGGAGCCGTTTACAGTTTTAAGCCCTCTACAGTCCCAGCTACAGCCTTTGCTGCGACTTTACCAAACCCAGGGGGGTATACGATACCAAATGAAGCCTTTCAGGAACCTTTTCAACTATTTCCAGACCCACACACATGCAGCTGCATGTCCTGCTCTCAAAAGTAACTGCGCAGTAATGGCGCGAAAATGAGGCTCTGCCTACTACATAGAAGGCCCTTCCTGACTGGGAAGGTGTCTAAACCAGTGCCTGACGTAAAAAAAACGTTCCCCAAAGTTATAAAGTGTGAATTTCAACATCAAGCTGTATAAAATGCCCAAATAAAGCAATCGATCTAGCCCATAAAAGTGTCTACCAGTTTTATAGCCCATATTAAGCCCTTTATTCTGTTTGAGACTAAGAAAATGGCTTACCGGTCCCCATGATGGGGAAAATGACAGCCTTCCAGCATTACACAGTCTTGTTAGAAATATGGCTAGTCATACCTTAAGCAGAAAAGTCTGCCAACTGTTTCCCCCAACTGAAGTTATCTCATCTCAACAGTCCTATGTGGAAACAGCAAACGATTTTAGTTACTGCTGCTAAAATCATATTCCTCTCACAAACAGAACTCTTCATCTTTTTCTGTTTCAGAGTAAATAGTACATACCAGCACTATTTTAAAATAACAAACTCTTGATAGTAGAATAAAAAACTACAACTAATCACCACATACTCTTCACCATCTCCGTGGAGATGCTGCTTGTTCAGCGGCAAAGAGAATGACTGGGGTGGGCGGAGCCTAGGAGGGACTATATGGACAGCTTTTGCTGTGCTCTTTGCCATTTCCTGTTGGGGAAGAGAATATTCCCACAAGTTATGGATGACGCCGTGGACCGGACACACCAATGTTGGAGAAAAGTGTTATGCGCCTTTAAATAATAAAAGCGAAAAAAAATTTCTGTTATCTCAAAAACAACGTTTGCAGCAATAAAAAATGTCCTTATGTGTCCAAATTAGCTTGACAATATTGCACCGCTTGTTTGGATATGTTATATAACAATTTATATCACATTTATCAGTTATATAAATTTTTTAACAATTCAGGCCCCTGCAGAGCTGTGGCGCCTACCTGCCCCCAGAGCACACTGAATCTGCTTAAGAAGCGATCCTTCGTTTACAACAATAACTTAGGCCCCACCGGAGCCTAGGACTCTGCTGCTAATCCGGATGAAGTACTGCGCGGCTGAGCGCGCAAAATTAGGCCCTGCCCACCATGGGCGTAACTCGAGCCGTCTCAAAAACCGCATGGGAAGTAAAATAACATGCTGATCACAAATAAAGTGTAAAAGCCATGAGCCCCTCTAACATATACCACAATAAAAGCGTTACTTCATGAAAAACTGCACTCTCTCAGGCCAGTTATAGTGATATAACAATGACAGCTCTTAGACAGCAACCGCATCTCCCAGCGTCTAGCCCATACTGAATACATATAAGTGAAACATAGCAATCAATATAAAAGGGAATTCCAGGTCCACCATTTTACATATAGTGCCTATTAATTACCCCTCCCCAGATAGGGAATAATGTCAGCCTGTTCTGATGTATCAAGTCTCCCCAGAAACAAATGACTGAACATACCTCAATGCTGCTTGTAGCATGACACAGTTCTCCACACTGAAGATATTTCTTTACACTACCTTCAACTGCTCTGTGGAAACCAGCAGGATATTAGATAATGTTTGCTAAGATCATCAACATCAGGGCAGAAAAATAAGATGTCTCCACTCTTCTTAGGAATTAAGTGGCTGACGATTTCTTCCCTGAGAAAAATAGTACTCACTGGCACCATTTTAAAATAAAAAACTTCTTGATTGAAGAATCTAAACTAACACCTCAATTTACCTCTTCCTATCACTAACACAGGCAAAGAGAATGACTGGAGTGGGAGGGAAGGGAGGAGCTATATATACAGCTCTGCTGTGGTGCTCTTTGCCACTTCCTGCTGACCAGGAGGCGTAAACCCATAAGTAAGGATAAAATCCGTGGACTCGTCATATCTTGTAAAAGAAAGCTCCTTTATTTATTTCACTCGATCGTCGTTTTTAGCTGCTACAGCAGCCCACGGCTAAAAAAATTTTGCGAAGAGGTGACGTTTTCACCTCTTAGCCAATAGCCGTGTGGTAAATCCGACTCCCATGGGCACCAAGCTGGATTTACCGCACGGCTATTGGCAAAGATTTTTTTTAGCCATGGGCTGCTTTAGCAGCTAAAAACGGTGATCGATTGAAACAAATAAAAAAGCTTTCTACATGAAGTATCTTATACTTCATGAATGAAAGTCCCCTTTATTTGTTTCAATAGTCAATCCTAGCGTTTGTAATCCCTAGGATTGACTTTCACCTTAACAATCACAACATTTATGTTATGATTAAAATGTATCATAGCCACTTTAATTAATTTGTATCTTCCATTTATTATTATTTATTTAACCCTAAAATTAATAAATATTTTTGTGTACTTACACAACAGTTACAATTTCACTTTAAGCAAGCACATTATCTCACAATTTTATACTTTTTAATATAATAATTATTATTCTGTCTTTCATATTTCAGGTAAATAGTAAATTATTTTTTCAAATAACACATCTATACTATAATCGCGTTTGTAACTCATCCGTTGCCAGTTGCGCACACATCTTCAAAGGAATGTTGGCTGCGCGAGGCAGCCAAAAGAAAGTTGGCTGCGCGTGCAGCCAAAAAAATCCACCTGGATGCAACAAAGCTGCAGCCATTTTTAGAATCCACCTGGATGCAGCGTAGGCAAACGAAGCCTTAAAAAAACAAACAAACAAAAAATAAACACGCAACCACCCGCACAAAACAACGAAAAAAACGCGTAAACCGCCAGTAAGAAATAAAAAATAAGCATAACCGCCCGCACGAAGTATAACAAAAAAAACTAACCTCACGCAAGAAGTATTAACAAACACTGAAACCACCAACATCGCAAAATAATTAATTAACCCCTAATCCGCAAATTACATAATTAAAATATTAACCCCCTAAACCGCCAACCCCCCACATCGCAATAAACCTAATTAACCTATTAACCCCTAAACTGCCAACCCCCCACATCGCAATAAACGTAATTAACCTATTAACCCCTAAACTGCCAACCCCCCACATAGCAATAAACCTAATTAACCTATATACTCCTAAACCGCAAACCCCCCACAACGGAAATAACTAATTTAATTACTAAGCACCGTAACCTAACACCCCCTAAATTAACCCCAATAAAACCTAACATTAAATTACAAAAAAAATAATCTAAAATTAAATAAACAAAATTATCAAAAATAAAAAAAATTAAACCTAATCCCTATGAAAATAAAAAACCCCCACCAAAATAAAAACACCCCCTAATCTAAACTAAACTACCAATAGCCCTTAAAAGGGCCTTTTGTAGGGCATTACCCTAAGTTAAACAGCTCCTTTACATTTAAAAAATACTAAGTCCCCCCTAACAGTAAAAACCCCCCACCCACCAAACCCCCCAAAATAAAAAAAACTAACACTAAAAAAACTAAACTACCCATTGCCTCTAAAGGGGCATTTGTATTTGCATTGCCCTTAAAAGTTCATTCAGCTCTTTTGCTGCCCTTAAAAGGGCAATCAGCTCTTTTACAGCCTATTAAATCCCTAATCTTAAAAATAAAAAAAATAAAAAAATAAATAAAAATCCTAAAACTAAGCCCCAAATAGGTACTCACCGCTCCTTAAGTCCGGCGGAGGTCTTCTTCCAGGTGGCTCCATCATCTTCTATCTTCATCCGGAGCTTGCTTCCTCGATGCACGGATCCTCAGCGACGGTCTTCAGCAGCATGGAAGCTCCTCTTCATTCAATCGTCCGTCGCACACTGAAGATTGAATGCAAGGTACCCCATATTTATTGGGGTACCTTGCTTTCCTATTGGCTGAAAATTTAAAATCAGCCAATAGGATGAGAGCTACTGAAATCTTATTGGCTGATTTGAACAGCCAATAGGATTTCAGTAGCTCTAATTCTAGTGGCTGATTTCAAAATTTCAGCCAATAGGAATGCAAGTTACCCCAAATTGAATGCGGTACCTTGCATTCAATTTTCAGTGTACGCCGGAGATCGGATGAAGAGGAGCCTCTACGCCGATGAGGATCTTTGCTGCTGAAGGCTGCCACTGAGGACCGCCGCTCCGGATCCGTGCCTTGGGGAAGAGCGCTCAGCACCTCTGCTCTGGATGAAGATAGAAGATAATGGAGCCGTCTGGAAGAAAACCTTCACCGCCGAACTTCAGGAACCGTGAGTACCTATTTGGGGCTTAGTATTAGGATTTTGTTTTACAATCTAACACTGCTTTGTCCTGATGAAAAACCAAATATTGAGGCTCAAAAGAAAGAGCAGATAATTTGGATTCTCTCCTAGATAAAGAAATGGCTAGCAAAAAACACTAAATTCAAACTCCATGGAGAAGAAATAGGTTTAATAACAGGTCTTATTCTAACCAAGGCCTGAATATCAGGAAGCTGAACCAGTTTCCAATGCAATAGAACAGAGAAAGCAGAAATATGACCCTTAAGGTTACTGAACGCTAAGTCTTTGTCTAGACCATCTTGAAGGAATTGTAAAATACGAGGAATTCTAACCGAATGCTACATATATCCTCAATCACCAATAAAGGTACACTTTCCACACCTTGTGGTAAATCCTTCTAGTAACAGGCTTACAAGCATGCATTTAAAGGGACAGTCTACACCAGAATATTTATTATTTTAATAGATAATCCCTTTATTAGCCATTCCCTAGTTTTGCATAACCAGTACAGTTATATTAATACACTTTTTACCTCTGTGATTATCTTTTATCTAAGCCTCTACAAACTGCCCCTTATTTCAGTTCTTTTGACAGACTTGCATTTTAGCCAATCAGTGCTGGCTCCTAGAAACTCCAGGTACGTGAGCACAGTGTTATCTATATGAAACACATGAACTAACACTCTCTAGTGGTGAAAAAATTTGAAAATGCCCTGAGCTAAGAGGCGGCCTTCAAGCGTTTAGAAATTAGCATATGAACCTCCTAGATTTAGCTTTCAACTAAGAATACCAAGAGAACAAACCGAAATTGGTGATAGAAGTAAATGGGAAAATTGTTTAAAATTACATGCCTTATCTGAATAACGAAAGTTTGTTTTGGACTAGACTGTCCCTTTAAGTTTCCAACACAGAGTCAGAAAAGCCTCTTTGAAAGAGAAGTGTTCAATCTCTAAACTGTTAAATTGAGAGATTGAAGGTTTTGATAAAATGGCCCTTAAAGGGACACTGAACCCAAATTTTTTCTTTCGTGATTCAGATAGAGCATGCAATTTTAAGCAACTTTTTAATTTACTCCTATTATCATTTTTTCTTCGTTCTCTTGCTATCTTTATTTGAAAAAGAAGGCATCTAGGATTTTTTGGGTTCAGAACTCTGGACAGCACTTTTTTATTGGTGGATGAATTTATCCACCAATCAGGAAGAACAACCCAGATTGTTCACCAAAAATGGGCCGGTATCTAAACTTACATTCTTGCATTTCAAATAAAGATACCAAGAGAATGAAGAAAATTTGATAATAGGAGTAAACTAGAAAGTTGCTTAAAATATCATTCTCTATCTGAATCACAATAGAAAAAATGTGGGTTCAGTGTCCCTTTAAGATAGTACATTCAGATATTGAGAAGAAGCCACGAAGGAGAGATGGACATCTGAACTAGATTTGCATACCACGTCCTGAGTGGCCACGCAGGAGCTATCAATATTACATGAATCTTTTTCCTGATTGATCCGAGCAATCAATCGTGGAAGAAGCACAATTGGTGGAAACAGATAAACTAGATTGTAAAAGTGTATCAGTTCCACTTATGGATCTCTGGGCCTCGGTCCGTATCTGGGGAGTTTGTGGTTTAGATGCAATGCTATTAAGTCTATTTCTGACAGACCCCAGTGACGTACCAAGTGTTAGAAAATCTTCTGGTTGAAAGACCATTCCTGAGACCTTCAAGAGCTCCAGACCACTCCCCAACCTGATAAACTGGTGTCCGTGGTGATTATCTCCCATGATGGATGCAGGAAAACATCCCCTGGGAAACCGGAGTGGGGGATATCCACCAAGACAGATAATGCTTGACTAACTGTTTCAAATGAATTAACTGAGACTGATTGGAGTGATCGTCATTCCACTGCTTTAGAATGCTTAGTTGTAGTGAACGTAAATTAAATCTTGCCAACGGGATGGCATCTGATGGCATCTGAGTAAGCGAACAATTGCCACATTTACTTACCAGCCATGACTGCGTACAAACCAAAGTAGCTACTCTGTATGAGCAGTCGCCAAGGGTAAAAACGGAGCGTGAACCACAATACCATCCAGGTAGGGAACTGCTATTCCCTGAGCCCTGATAACAAAGAGAAGTGCCCCCAGGACCTTTTTCAAGATCCTGGGAGCTGAAGCAAGAACGAAAGAAAATGCTACACACTGGTAGTGTCTGTGTAGGAAAGAAAAACATAAGAATTGGTTATATTCCTTGTGAATAGGAATGTGCAGATATGCATCCTTCAAGTCTGTAGTTGTCATAAATTGTTCCTGAAGGACTAGCAGAATAGATTGAATAGTTTCCATCTTGAATGAAGGAACCCATATAAAATTGAAAAGAGTTTTCAGATCCAGAATGGGTCTGAATGTACCCTCCTTCTTTGGTACAATAAACAGATTGGAATAGAAGCCCATCCCAGATCTGCCGCCAGGACTGGGACTATAACTCCCATGGCTTCCAGATCCTGCACACACTGAAGGAAAGACTCTCTCTTTTCTTGTCTCACTGAGAGATGGGACAGAATAAACCTTCCCTGAAGGGGCGGAGACGAAAACATATTCTGTATCCCTGGAAAATAATTTTCATTACTCAGGGACCCTAAACAGCCTATGACCAGGTCCTTTGAAAAAGGCTTAACCTGCCCCCAACCAGCAATGAATCTGGATCGGGGGCCGCACCTTCATGTGGATTTAGTATAAGGAGACTTCTTGTTTTCCATGGACTTATTGCAGACAGGATTTGGCATCAAGGTGGATTTGGCAGAATCTGACTTCTGTAAGGAAGATGATTTTTGGTTCCTTAATTGGCGCAAGGAATGAAAACGTTTTCATATTTATTCTTAGGCCTAAAATTTTTAATTATGTGGCAAAAAAAAATTCCTCACCACCAGTAACAGTTTAAATAATAAAGTCTAAACCAGGACTGAACAGATTTTTTTCCTTTAAAGACTAAGGTCAAAAGTCTGGACTTCAACACCATGTCAGCAGACCACAACTTCAAACACAGAGCCCATCTGGCAAGGAAAGCTAAAGCTGTATTTTTTGCATTGAGGCATATAATATGAAAAATTTAATCACAATTTGCCAATCGTAAGCAATGAATGAATATCATCTAAGCATGATTCTTATGAAACTAATTCAGATAATGAATCACACTAAAAAGATGCTGCTCCTGCAACACCAGCTATGGCTACTGCTGGTTGAAATACTATTCCCCCTTGTAGAAAATCCTTCGTAAGAAAACTTTCTTGCATTTTAAACAACTTTCCAGTTTAGTTTTATCATCAACTTTGCTTTGTTTTTTTGGTATTCTTTGTTGAAAGCTAAACCTAGGTAGGCTAATATGCTAATATCTTATCTCAGTGAATTCTGACAGTTTTTTCACAGTTAGTCAGTGCTAGTTCATGTGGATAACATCGTGCTCACTCCCATGGAGTTACTTAGGAGTCAGCACTTAGTGGCTAAAATGCAAGTCTGTAAAAAGAACAGAAATAAGGGGGCAGTCTGCAGAGGCTTAGACATAAGGTAATCACAGAGGTAAAAAATATATTAATATCACCATGTTGGTTATGCAAAATTGGGTAATAAAGGGATTATCTGTCCATAACAATTCTGGAGTAGACTGTCCCTTTAAAGGGACAGTCTACACCTAAAACAACGTTACCCCATAGTTACGATCTCATGATTACAATTATATCGATACCCTGGACCCCTATTATCATGTATCCGCTTACCCACTTTTTCAGAAAAATAGTTTTTATTCCTTGATTCAAACAAGGCTGTTTAACTCCTCCCATTAGCTTCTCCTCCTGTCTTCTCGAGTCCTGATCTTTCCCTATAACACTCGTGCACGGACTAAACAGTGACCTGATTAGACCCTAATACGCATGCGCAATTATCCTCAGCTCAAAACCGGAAGTCAGTAATTATCTCTGCACACACAGAACGGGTAACTCTTTTTTTCTTTCCCTCTGCAGAAGTAAACTAAAGCCGCATTGCTAAATAATAGGTAAATAAAAGTTAATTAAATGCGATAAACTAATCTTGTTAGTTTGCAGACTGTGTACGAATACTTACAATAAATAAACACTGGTACTTCTGTGAATTCATAGCGGTAAAAAGATAGATCGAAACTTTGGTTCCGGATACTTGGTTCCCAGTTACGTTGCGCATGCGCGAAGCAATGAATGCGCGATACAGTTTTTTAATCGGTGATCAGTTTTTTATTGGACGGTGCAAACTAAGAGAGTGGGTGACGTATTGTGTGGGCGGATCGGAGCGGCCATTTCTAACAGTCAGAATCTAACTTTTCATGGAGAATAACTCTGGATGTGTACAAGTCTCGATATGGTTGCAGGGGTGAGCAAACAAAATCTGAACATTATCTAACAGATGGATTAAGGTTGTTTTAGGTGTAGACTGTCCCTTTAAGTTAAAAATATTTACAATATAAATAACATATTCCTGTAAGGGAAGAACATTGGAATGTGAAATATGTACAATATATATATATACAGGAAAACACATATACATAAATGCATATGTACACACACATAAATATATACACATATTTAGACATGTATATGTATGTATATATACAATATAGCCTTGTCCTATACTATACCTTGTCCTATACTATATACCTTTGAACCCTTATAACTTTTTTTAATATTTATGTGACTAATTTTTTATCAGATAGTGTTTATATGAGTGTAACTGTAATTTTAAATGCAATGTCTTCAGTCGTACTAATCTGACAATTGTAAAATTCAATTGCACTCTTGCAATTGCGTTTACTTTCGACTTAAACGAGCGCTATTTCCAACATGCGCAAAAAGATATCACTCAAACGCAAAAGTTAGCGAGCAACTTGTAATCTAGCCCTATATTGGAAAAATATTATCAAAGTATTTCCAAGGATAATATATATTTTAAATATTGCCATTATTTCCCTTTAACTGCATATTAGCATTGCAAAATATTGGCGTCATTAACTGCAACTAATGTAAGTAAATTTTAATCCTCATAAATATAGAGAAAATGCAGCAGAGCATACAGACAAGATCATTAAAGGGACAGACTACTCCAGCATTTTTATTATTTAAAAAGATAGATAATCTCTTTACTACCCATTCCCCAGTTTTGCATATCCAACACAGTTATATTAATACATTTTTTACCTCTGTGATTACCTTGTATCTAAGGCTCTGCAGACTGCCCCCTTACTTCAGTTCTTTTGACAGACTTGCATTTTAGCCGATCAGTGCTGACTCATAAATAACTCCACGGGAGTGAGCACAATGTTTATCTATATGGCATATACGTGAATTAGTGCTGTAATAAATGTCAAAATGCTTTGAGATATGAGCCTTCAAGGGCATAAAAATTAGCACATGAGCGTTCCTAAGTTTAGCTTTCAACAAATAATACGAAAAGAACAAAGCAAATGTTATGATAAAAGTAAATTGGGAAGATGTTTAAAATGACATGCCCTATTTGAATCATGAAAGTTTAATTTTGACTAGACTGTCCCTTTAATAAAATAAAGCATTAAATGCACCCAGCTACATATAACATTAAATAAGGTAATGTATCTTATTGCTTCACATAAAGTTTTCCCGCCTTATAAATTTCACCACAATTTATTATCTTAATTTCCCAGCAGAAACCTAAAATCAGGCACTAGTTCCAATTAGAGTAGGCTGATCTCGGGCTGAGCTGTGGAAGATTTGCTTACTTCCACTCAACAACTTTCTGCTGATCACAGTGACCTTGACGAGCCCAATGGAGTGAGCTCAGGCAGTCACGGGACAGGATTGGGAAGGAGATGAAAGGATCCTTTGGGTCATTGTGTCCCAGGTCTGTTCTGTTGGTGATCAGTAGTGCACAGAGCCAAAGCATCACAGCTTTGTACCGCTATTGGTATTTCCCATACCTAAATGCAATTTGAACGTTATACAAAAACAATTACACACTGGTCATATAGAACATAAACAACTAAATATTTAGCATCACCAGCCATAAGAAATGATGTGTTTATACTTACAGATCTCGATAAACACAGTAAGAGGTTCTAGTTTCATTGTGTTATTTGACTGCATGCAGCAAATAAATATTTCCTTTGAACAAGAATGAATATTGTGTTTTATAGATAGAGTAAAACAGAAAGAAGATATTGCTACATTACTTAACTTAGTTAAATAATGGACAGACATCAAGGCTTCTTGAAGGTCGTACACAGCTGAGCAAATCCACAATTTCAGATTGAAGTTTTGTAATATTTGATCATAAAACTTGGCCCTACCCAACAGCAAAACAATACAGGACATTGTCTCAAAATCCAGTTGCATCACTTGGGTGAGTTACTTCCTGATGATTAACCAGCTTTTTGCTTAGTTACAGTGATATCTCCACTTAATGGATATGTGGGCCGTATGTATTTAACTGATTCTGTCTCTTATTCACATTATATACTTAACTAAGACTGTGCTTTACTCACTTGGGATATGTTTTGGCTGACATCTACCGCTGACTCTTGCGTTGGTAAGGGTTCTTCTCTGCGTGTTGCACTATCTTCTATAACAGGCTCATTTGCAGGAGGATTCTCACTTAAACCTGAAAAACACACAAAAACAAAGCAGCTTTATAAAAATTTATATTAACCCACTCATTTTTTTAAGGATGAAGTTGGAGATGGCCAAAAGTTGATTTGAACGTATTCTTCAAAAGCATTTCGTCTGGCCCTCTGCTCTTTCAAACTAAATACTACATGTGCCTGAAAAGAGATGGATTTTCACTCCATTGATCTTATATTTCCGTCAATCCTCTTATTTTGTGAAGTGCAGTGTTGCTGCTATTTAAAAAAAATATAGAATCAAGAAATTAACATGGCAGTCTACAAAATTAATGTTTATACTTTAAAACAGCCTGATCCAAGGGATTTAATTAGTGACATGCAACTAATTTCCTCTCAAGGGCCAGATTAGTGGCTCCCTAAATCCCAAAGGGACCACAAATGGAACGCCTATGTTAGAAGCACATCAAAAGTATTACAACCAACTATGGGCGTGTATTTGAGTAACTTTTGAGGAGAAGGGGGCGATTTACAAAGACAGGAGGTGCTTTATGCTTACAAATTAACATTGCACTGCTATTGTAAAAAAAGTAATGTTAAATACCAACTCAATTTTCTTGCAGTATAAAATGAGAATTATACTTTAAATCTTGTTACCATTTTTTTTAATAATAAACCATTGTTTAGCTTTATTGTATATATAAATATTGAAAAATCACTGCTCACTATATAGTATATTTAAACCATTACTATGTGCCTCTTTAATTTACAAAATATGCACTGCATTATTTCATTGTTGATTAACAAGGGAAATGCAGAAATGTTTCACTGGTCGGAATACTCAGCCCGATCACTTTAGTTTACCAGTGGTATGCAAAATGAACCAATAATAAATGCTGTGTTTTTTATTATAATAAACACACTCTCCAGTACACCTCCATGTTTCACCGTAATGTCAGATTGTCAAGGTGATTAACGAACATAAATAAAAACAAGCGACCACTGAGGTTGTACAAAAATTTATTAAAACGTCATTCATTAGCAACAATCAATTAAAAAATAGCAGGGAGATGAAAAATAATTAAAGGTATTGAAAGGTCTAAAATGAAGTGTGCATGGGTGCATGGGTGCATTTAAATTTTCTATAGAAGCGTTTTTGCAATATACTTTAGCAAAATAATTCTTGTAGTAAGTAATAATAAGTTATTATTGTTTTTCAACTGCATATGCACATATGCTGTGAGGGCCCATGCACCAGTATTCAAGCCCAGAGAGCTGGCTGTAGTGTGTTTTGTGTCTGTGAAGACCTAATATGTGTCATATAAGTCACTGCTGACTCTATGAGAAGGTGTGGTGTTTGAATACTGGTGCAGGGCTCTCACAAAATATGTGTGTATGCTGAAAAACAGTAATAATTTTTACTAGAAGCATTTTTGCTAATGGATGTATATTGCAAAAATGTTTGTATTTAAAAATGAAACGCACCCATGCACATTAATTTTTGACCTTTGTATCCATTTAAAGGGACATAATACTCATATGCTAAATCACTTGAAATTGATGCAGCATAATTGTAAAAAGCTGACAGGAAAATATCACCTGAACATCTCTATGTAAAAAAGCAAAATATTTTACCTCACAATTTCCTCAGCTCACCAGAGTAAGTGTTCTGTAAAAAGTTATCTTTCAGTTACTAAACCAGCTGCAGGTAAAAAAAAAAAGAAGGAAGAAATGAACAGCAGCCAATCAGCATCAGCAGTGCTGAGGTCATGAACTGTTTTACTGTAATCTAATGAAATTTCATAGTAAACTTCCTTAAACTGAATAGGGAAATAACATGAGTGTGCATGAAGCACGCTCCCTTGCAAGTCCCGTGACTGCTTAATGTCCTTAAATAGATACTAAACCCATTTTTTTTCTTTCATGATTCAGATAGAGCATGCAATTTTAAGCAACTAAATTATTCCTATTATCAAATTTTCTTTGTTCTCTTGCTATCTTTATTTTAAAAAGAAGGCATCTAAGCTAAGGAGCCAGCACATTTTTGGTTTAGTACCCTGGGCAGCACTTGTTGATTGGTGGGAACATTTAGCCACCAATCAGCAAGCACAACCCAGGTTGTGAACCAAAAATGGGCTGGCTTCTAAACTAACATTCTTGCTTTTCAAATAAAGATATTAAGAGAATGAAGAAAAATTGATAATAGGAGTAAATTAGAAAGTTGCTTAAAATTGCATGATCTATCCGAATCATGAAAGAAAAAGTTTGGGTTCAGTGTCCCTTTAACAACATTTTGAGGTAAAATATCTTTATTTTTTTACATAGAGATGTTCAGGTGATATTTTCTAGTCAGCTTTATACAGCTATGCTGCATTACTTTCAAGTGTTTCAACATTTAGGTATCATGTCCCTTTAACAAACACCCTTGCTAGATATTTAAATAATCACAAAGCATGTAAGTGAACAAGTGCAACTGACACTCACATTTAACCCTCATTTTAACACATATTTCATCTTACCTGAACCACCAGGACTATCCCGCACTGGGAGTGTAGTTACAGCTTTGTATAACATCTGCAGCCGGTCACTGAAGCACATAATTGTCTTGGAGTTGCTAGGATCCTTAAGGTTCTGTGGTTAACAAACACAAATTGGATAGTTCTTCAAAGTCTGGATCAAAATCTTTAAAATTATGAGTGAATTATTTTTTATGCATCAAAATCACAGAAATTTCTACTGCCTGAGGAAAATTGTGAAGAGTCAAAATTACGAGTTTACTTTCCTGAAACAGTTTGTTTACTTGCTGAATAGTAAGATACATAAATTATAAACAAATTAATTGCCAAAACTTTGTGACTAGTGAAACCCCACAATTTAAAGGGGCAAATCACAGCATTCGTCTACACAAACATTTTAACAATAAAGATGAACACAATGGACACCAATAAGACAAACACAATAATTTAATTATCAACCATTACTAAGTTTAAAGGAATATAAACATCTAGAAATAGCTTTCCATTGTGCACTAATAAACAAATCCCTAAGGCGATAGGTTAAGTAAAAAATAATCTTGCATGTTTTTTAAATGACCATTAAATACAGTAGAATTGCCTAAACAACAGATGCACAATATCAAGACAATTCAATAGAACTTACTCTGCATTTCTAATGAGCAGAATACTTTTTTCCCTCAAAAATTGCTTTTATTTCCTACCCCTTGAGTCATGTGACAGCCATTAGCCAATCACAAACTGCATATACATATACACTGTGAACATTTGTACATGCTCAGTAAAAGCTGGTTCCTCAAAGTGTGAATATAAAAAAGATTAAAAACACTTTTACATTCACTTCTAAATTCAAATGTACTTTGTTCTCTTGTTATCCTTTGTTGAGAAAGGTTATGTACATATCCTACACTACTGGGAGCCTGCAGGTGATTAGCGACTAGTGTGTTCAGCTAGCTCTCAGTAGTGCATTACTGCTCTGGAGCTCACTTTAACTATGGTTTTAATCCTATTGCAGGAGTTAAACACACTGTTATATACAATCAATAGTACAAAAACCATTTCTTTTTTTGCCCTGTTATATCGCTTTAATTTTATTGCACTAATGCTTGAATAGAACTATGTTTTTATGCCTTGCCTAGTTATGATGCCACTTGTTATTCTCTCAACAACTCGTAATGAAAATGAGTCCTAAACTGAACAAGGGCACTTAGCCAATCATGGACAGCATGTATGTATAACTGCCAATCACTGGCCGAGTTAAACATACTCAAGAAGCTTTTCAGGGGTTTATGCTTGGAGTGCTTTAAAATCCCTACAAATTTTGCTAATAACATTTTGGGCACTTATATAGGATTTATTTTTATGTACATTGTTATGTCTGTAACTACTGACATGTACTTTTCTAACTGTTGATCCTGATTTTCTTATTTAAATCCCCATTTTTATCCTTTTACCTTTCATTGTCCTGGGAAGATGCCAAAGGCATTTAAAAATGAATACCTAGTAATTGTATAGGTTAATACAATATACAATAAGAAAAATTAGCACAATGACACAGGAACACAACCAGTACGTGTGTCTTATATATGATACAATTTACCCCTGCCCTTTCCTGTTGGTGTAAAAAATTAATAAAAATAGAAGTATGCTTACCTGATAAATTAATTTCTTTCATGATAGTGAGAGTCCACGAGACATCACATGTGGGAATTACATTCCAGTCCACTAGGAGGAGGCAAAAATACCCAACAACTTAAATTCCTCCCACTTATTCTAAACCCTAAATCATACTTATAACCAAGTGGATGGTAAAAACAAAAAAGCAGGAAAGACAAAGTGGGACAAATGAAGGGCAAAACAAGTACTGCCTGCAAATGTTCAAAGGAAAGGGCAGGACTCGTGGACTTTGTTCACTTGTTATCCTTTGTTGAGAAAGGCTATGTACATATCCTACACTACTGGGAGCCTGCAGGTGATTAGTGACTAGTGTGTTCAGCTAGCTCTCAGTAGTGCATTACTGCTCTGGAGCTCACTTTAACTATGGTTTTAATCCTATTGCAGGAGTTAAACACACTGTTATATACAATCAATAGTACAAAAACCATTTCTTTTTTTGCCCTGTTATATCGCTTTAATTTTATTGCACTAATGCTTGAATAGAACTATGTTTTTATGCCTTGCCTAGTTATGATGCCACTTGTTATTCTCTCAACAACTCGTAATGAAAATGAGTCCTAAACTGAACAAGGGCACTTAGCCAATCATGGACAGCATGTATGTATAACTGCCAATCACTGGCCGAGTTAAACATACTCAAGAAGCTTTTCAGGGGTCTATGCTTGGAGTGCTTTAAATTCCCTACAAATTTTGCTAATAACATTTTGGGCACTTATATTCCTCCCACTTATTCTAAACCCTAAATCATACTTATAACCAAGTGGATGGTAAAAACAAAAAAGCAGGAAAGACAAAGTGGGACAAATGAAGGGCAAAACAAATACTGCCTGCAAATGTTCAAAGGAAAGGGCAGGACTCGTGGACTCTCACCAAAATAACTTGTCAGGTAAGCATGCATTTTGTTTTCTAGGTGAGAGCACATGAAGCATCACATGTGAGAATCTATACCCAAGCAGTGAAGTCCACAAAGCCACCATGTAATAGAGGAGGAGAAAAAGTTAAGGCAGGGTCATTACTGACCAGGCACTACAGCTTGCAGAACTTTCTAGCCAAAAGCAGCCTATGAAGAGGCATACAAATCAAAGTCATAAAACTTTGAGAAATTATGCAAAAAGGACCAAGTAGCTTCCTTACAAACCTGTTAGCAACACAAATGGAGGAAAGATGTTAATTAGGTTGACAACCAGGGAACAACTATAGCATCTGTTAGATCCACTTGAGGATCTTGAGACGTGACACAATATCGGGGCAGCTTGTGATACAGGTGAGAGGCCATGAGATCTAGCTCCTCTGGCACGCCCCAACATCTCACGATCTGGTTGAAAACATCCTGGTTCAGAGACTGGCAACTGAGAAAGTTTCCCAATTGTTTACACCCAGGATGTGGATAGCGGAGATTCTGCAATGGTAACATTTTGCCAAACTAGTAAATCTGGACACTTCCTTTATAGCTAGAGGACTGCAAGTTTCTCCTTGATTGATATAAGCCACTGCTGTGACACTGAATGACAAGAATCAAAGAAAAGATACCTCTCTGAGGTCGGGGCAACTCTGGAGAGCCCTGTAAATTATGCATTGTCCCAAAATGTTTATTCATAACCTCGCTTCCCAAGGAGACAACACTCCCTGCGTTCTCTGAGACCCCCAAATAGTACCCCCACCCTGCAAACTCACATCTGTGGTGATCACTGCCCACACTGGCTAAATGCTCCCAAATAAGGGATTGAGATAGATCCTCATTGTCCCCGTTCCACTAATGCAGCATATGCAAATGGAGAAGATGAAATGGGACTGCATCTGAGGCAGCAACCATGAGGCCCACAACTTCTATGCAATAAGCAACGGAAGGAAAAGCAGGCCTATTGCAACTTCAGTCTAAATTGGTCTCTGAGAGACAGACACATAGTCACTGAATTGATTGTAAACACCAGAAGAGAGACACAAGTCTGAGTAGTTAAGGAGCTCTTTGGAAGATTGATTTCCCAACCTTGACTGTGAAGCAGATGAAGAACCGATTGTGTGTGAGCCACAGCTAGATGAGGGTTGATATAATCGGCGGGGCATTTAAAAGTTGGCGTTCTCTTTCCAAAGGCATGTCACCTTTGATAAAGCTTAGGCAAAATGCATTAGGTGATGCGAGAGGGGGGCGGACATATTTCTTTCTTTCTCTCTGTGAATACTAATGCATCCAGGTCTGTGACTTTTATTATATATTTTACTCACATACTACCTGAGATTTGGAAGTGAATGATTTCAGTACTTATTATTAATGGTAAGTAAGCTCAACACATTTAATATGTATCTTAATACGCTTTTAGAAAGTACTTTCTAGTATAATGGTGCAGACCCAAAGTTACTGTATTTCATAAACTAGACACTATAGATATGAGAGTCTTAGTATAAAAGAAAGGGAACTCAGCACTATTTTCAAATATCAATCAATTTATTTATTGCATTATTAGACATTATTGAATAAGCTGAAAGATACATCCTGTCGTCATAGCAGGTATACACATATCTTATCACCTAAAAAAGTGCAGTTATAGGGAAATAGTACAATACCAAACATAAAAATAAAAGAAAAAATTTAAAAATAAAATAACATAATTTATGCTTACCTGATAATTTTTTTTTCTCTTGTGATGTATCGAGTCCACGGATTCTTGTGGAATATTCTCCTTCCCTACAGGAAGTGGCAAAGAGAGCACCCACAGCAGAGCTGTCTATATAGCTCCTCCCTTAGCTCCACCTCCCAGTCATTCGACCAAAGGCTAGGAAGAAGGAAGGGACAAGACAGGTACCTTAAACGGAAGACACCACTGCTTGTAGAACCTTTCTCCCAAAAATAGCCTCTGAAGAAGCAAAAGTATTGAATTTGTAAAATTTGGAAAAAGTAAGAAGCGAAGACCAAGTCGCCGCCTTACAAATCTGTTCAACAGAAGCCTCATTTTTAAAAGCCCATGTGGAAGCCAATGCTCTAGTAGAATGAGCAGTAATTCTTTCAGGAGGCTGCTGGCCAGCAGTCTCATAAGCCAAACGGATTATGCTTTTCAGCCAAAAGGAAAGAGAGGTAGCTGTAGCCTTTTGACCTTTCCGTTTACCAGAATAAACAACAAACAATGAAGATGTTTGACGGAAATCTTTAGTTGCTTGTAAGTAGAACTTTAAAGCACGAACCACATCAAGATTGTGCAACAGACGTTCCTTCTTTGATGAAGGATTAGGACATAGTGAAGGAACAACAATCTCCTGATTGATATTCCTATTAGAAACAACCTTAGGAAGAAACCCAGGTTTGGTACGCAAAACCACCTTATCTGCCTGGAAAACAAGGTAAGGTGAATCACACTGTAAAGCAGATAACTCAGAAACTCTTCGAGCCGAAGAGATAGCTACTAAAAACAAAACTTTCCAAGATAGAAGCTTAATATCTATGGAATGCATAGGTTCAAACGGAACCCCTTGAAGAACTTTAAGAACTAAGTTTAGGCTCCATCAGATCCAATTCTGGTGTGCCCCATAGCTAAGTCAGCTGGGTAAATACCTCCGGATGGAGCTCCCACTCCCCCGGATGAAAAGTCTGACGACTTAGGAAATCCGCCTCCCAGTGCTCTACTCCTGGGATATTGATTGCTGAGAGATGGCAAGAGTGATCCTCTGCCCATCGGATTATTTTGGTTACCTCAATCATCGCTAGAGAACTCCGTGTTCCTCCTTGATGATTGATATAAGCTACAGTCGTGATGTTGTCCGACTGAAATCTGATGAATTTAGCCACAGCAAGCTGGGGCCACGCCTGAAGCGCATTGAATATCGCTCTCAGTTCTAGAATGTTTATCGGGAGGAGAGTTTCCTCCTGAGACCATAAGCCCTGTGCTTTCAGGGAGTTCCAGACTGCACCCCAGCCTAACAGGTTGGCATCTGTCGTTACTATGAGCCACTCTGGCCTGCGGAAACACATTCCCTGAGACAGGTGGTCCTGAGAAGAGAATCTCTGGTCTCCAGATGTAGTTGAGGAGATAAATCTGCTTAATCCCCATTCCACTGTTTGAGCATGCATAGTTGCAGTGGTCTGAGGTGTAGGTGGGCAAAAGGGACTATGTCCATTGCCGCTACCATGAGTCCGATTACCTCCATGCACTGAGCCACTGATGGCCAGGGAATGGAATGAAGAGCTCGGCAAGTGGTTAAGAGTTTTGATTTTCTGACCTTCGTCAGAAATATTTTAATTTCTACCGAGTCTATCAGAGTCCCTAGGAAGGAAACTCTTGTGAGAGGGAAGAGAGAACTCTTTTTTATGTTCACCTTCCACCCGTGAGATCTCAGAAAAGCCAACACGATGTCCGTGTGAGACTTGGCTAGTTGGAAAGTCGACACCTGAATTAAGATGTCGTCTAGATAAGGCGCCACTGCTATGCCCCGCGGCCTTAGCACCGCCAAAAGGGACCCTAGCACTTTTGTGAAAATTCTGGGAGCCGTGGCCAACCCGAAGGGAAGGGCCACGAACTGGTAATGCCTGTCCAGAAAGGCAAATCTGAGGAATTGATGATGATCTCTGTGAATAGGGATGTGTAGTTTACGCATCCTTTAAGTCCACGGTAGTCATATATTGACCCTCCTGGATCAACGGTAGAATAGTCCGAATAGTCTCCATCTTGAATGATGGTACTCTGAGGAATTTGTTTAGAATTTTGAGATCCAAGATTGGTCTGAAAGTTCCCTCTTTTTTGGGAACCACAAACAGGTTTGAGTAAAACCCTAGCCCTTGTTCCGCTTTTGGAACTGGGTGGATTACTCCCATGGTATGTAGGTCTTCTACACAGCGTAAGAACGCCTCTCTCTTTGTCTGGTTTGCAGACAATTGAGAAATGTGACATCTCCTCCTTGGGGGAGAGTCTTTGAAGTCCAGAAGATATCCCTGGGACACAATTTTTAAGGCCCAGGAATCGTGAACATCTCGTGCCCAAGCCTGAGCGAAGAGAGAGAGTCTGCCCCCTACTAGATCCGGTCACGGATCGGGGGCTACCCCTTCATGCTGTCTTAGAGGCAGCTGCAGGCTTCTTGGCCTGTTTACCATTGTTCCAAGCCTGGTTAGGTCTCCATACTGACATGGATTGGGCAAAATTCCCCTCTTGCTTTGCAGCAGGGGAAGCTGAAGCGGGACCACCCTTGAAGTTCCGAAAGGAACGAAAATGATTTTGTTTGGTCCTCATTTTATTTGTTCTATCCTGAGGGAGGGCATGGCCTTTCCCTCCAGTGATGTCTGAAATAATCTCTTTCAGTTCAGGCCCGAATAGGGTCTTACCTTTGAAAGGGATGTTCAAAAGTTTAGATTTTGATGACACATCAGCAGACCAGGACTTAAGCCATAACGCCCTGCGTGCTAAAATGGCAAAACCTGAATTCTTTGCCGCTAATTTAGCCAGTTGGAAAGCGGCATCTGTAATGAAAGAATTAGCCAACTTAAGGGCCTTAATTCTGTCCATAATATCCTCTAATGGAGTCTCCATCTGAAGAGCCTCTTCTAGAGCCTCAAACCAGAAAGCAGCTGCAGTAGTTACAGGAACAATGCACACAATAGGTTGGAGAAGAAAACCTTGATGAACAAAAATTTTCTTCAGGAGACCCTCTAATTTTTTATCCATAGGATCTTTGAAAGCACAACTGTCTTCGATAGGTATAGTTGTACGCTTAGCCAGAGTAGAAATAGCACCCTCCACCTTAGGGACCGTCTGCCACGAGTCCCGCATGGTGTCAGACATGGGAAACATTTTCTTAAAAACAGGAGGGGGAGCGAACGGAATACCTGGTCTATCCCACTCCTTAGTAACAATATTCACAATCCTCTTAGGGACTGGAAAAAACATCAGTGTAAACAGGAACCTCTAAGTATTTGTCCATTTTACACAATTTCTCTGGGACCAGTATAGGGTCACAATCATCTAGAGTCGCTAATACCTCCCTGAGCAATAAGCGGAGGAGTTCAAGCTTAAATTTAAATGCCGTTATATCAGAATCTGTCTGAGGGAGCGTCTTTCCAGAATCAGAAATTTCTCCCTCAGATAACAAATCCCTTACCCCTACTTCAGAACATTGCGAGGGTATATCGGATAACAGAATTTATGCTTACCTGATAAATTACTTTCTCCAACGGTGTGTCCGGTCCACGGCGTCATCCTTACTTGTGGGATATTCTCTTCCCCAACAGGAAATGGCAAAGAGTCCCAGCAAAGCTGGTCACATGATCCCTCCTAGGCTCCGCCCACCCCAGTCATTCGACCGACGGACAGGAGGAAATATATATAGGAGAAACCATATGATACCGTGGTGACTGTAGTTAGAGAAAATAATTCATCAGACCTGATTAAAAAACCAGGGCGGGCCGTGGACCGGACACACCGTTGGAGAAAGTAATTTATCAGGTAAGCATAAATTCTGTTTTCTCCAACATTGGTGTGTCCGGTCCACGGCGTCATCCTTACTTGTGGGAACCAATACCAAAGCTTTAGGACACGGATGAAGGGAGGGAGCAAATCAGGTCACCTAAATGGAAGGCACCACGGCTTGCAAAACCTTTCTCCCAAAAATAGCCTCCGAAGAAGCAAAAGTATCAAATTTGTAAAATTTGGCAAAAGTGTGCAGTGAAGACTAAGTCGCTGCCTTACATATCTGGTCAACAGAAGCCTCGTTCTTGAAGGCCCATGTGGAAGCCACAGCCCTAGTGGAGTGAGCTGTGATTCTTTCAGGAGGCTGCCGTCCGGCAGTCTCATAAGCCAATCGGATAATGCTTTTAAGCCAAAAGGAAAGAGAGGTAGAAGTCGCTTTTTGACCTCTCCTTTTACCAGAATAAACAACAAACAAGGAAGATGTTTGTCTGAAATCTTTAGTAGCCTCTAAATAGAATTTTAGAGCATGGACTACGTCCAAATTGTGTAACAAACGTTCCTTCTTTGAAACTGGATTCGGACACAAAGAAGGTACAACTATCTCCTGGTTAATATTTTTGTTGGAAACAACTTTCGGAAGAAAACCAGGCTTAGTACGCAAAACCACCTTATCTGCATGGAACACCAGATAGGGCGGAGAACACTGCAGAGCAGATAACTCTGAAACTCTTCTAGCAGAAGAAATTGCAACCAAAAACAAAACTTTCCAAGATAATAACTTAATATCTACGGAATGTAAGGGTTCAAACGGAACCCCTTGAAGAACTGAAAGAACTAGATTTAGACTCCAGGGAGGAGTCAAAGGTCTGTAAACAGGCTTGATCCTAACCAGAGCCTGAACAAATGCTTGAACATCTGGCACAGCTGCCAGTCTTTTGTGAAGTAAAACAGATAAAGCAGAGATCTGTCCCTTCAGAGAACTTGCAGATAATCCTTTCTCCAAACCTTCTTGTAGAAAGGATAGAATCTTAGGAATTTTTATCTTGTTCCATGGGAATCCTTTAGATTCACACCAACAGATATATTTTTTCCATATTTTATGGTAAATTTTTCTAGTTACAGGCTTTCTAGCCTGAATCAGAGTATCTATTACAGAATCTGAAAACCCACGCTTTGATAAAATCAAGCGTTCAATCTCCAAGCCGTCAGTTGGAGGGAAACCAGATTCGGATGTTCGAATGGACCCTGAACAAGAAGGTCCTGTCTCAAAGGTAGCTTCCATGGTGGAGCCGATGACATATTGACCAGGTCTGCATACCAAGTCCTGCGTGGCCACGCAGGAGCTATCAAGATCACCGAGGCCCTCTCCTGATTGATCCTGGCTACCAGCCTGGGGATGAGAGGAAACGGTGGGAATACATAAGCTAGGATGAAGGTCCAAGGTGCTACTAGTGCATCTACTAGGGTCGCCTTGGGATCCCTGGATCTGGACCCGTAGCAAGGAACCTTGAAGTTCTGACGAGACGCCATCAGATCGATGTCTGGAATGCCCCATAATTGAGTTATTTGGGCAAAGATTTCCGGATGGAGTTCCCACTCCCCCGGATGGAATGTCTGACGACTCAGAAAATCCGCTTCCCAATTTTCCACTCCTGGGATGTGGATCGCAGACAAGTGGCAGGAGTGATCCTCCGCCCATTGAATTATCTTGGTCACTTCTTTCATCGCCAGGGAAGTCCTTGTTCCCCCCTGATGATTGATATATGCAACGGTCATCATGTTGTCTGACTGAAACCTTATGAATTTGGCCTTTGCTTTTTGAGGCCAAGCTCTGAGAGCATTGAATATCGCTCTCAGTTCCAGAATGTTTATCGGGAGAAGAGACTCTTCCCGAGACCATAGACCCTGAGCTTTCAGGGATTCCCAGACCGCGCCCCAGCCCACTAGGCTGGCGTCGGTCGTGACAATGACCCACTCTGGTCTGCGGAAGCTCATTCCCTGTGACAGATTGTCCAGGGTCAGCCACCAACGGAGTGAATCTCTGGTCTTTTGATCTACTTGAATCGTCGGAGACAAGTCTGTATAATCCCCATTCCACTGTCTGAGCATGCACAGTTGTAATGGTCTTAGATGAATTTGTGCAAAAGGAACTATGTCCTTTGTTGCAACCATCAATCCTATTATTTCCATGCACTGCGCTATGGAAGGACGAGGAACAGAATGAAGTACTTGAAAAGAGCTTAGAAGTTTTGATTTTCTGACCTCTGTCAGAAAAATCCTCATTTCTAAGGAATCTATTATTGTTCCCAAGAAGGGAACTCTTGTTGACGGGGACAGAGAACTTTTTTCTTTGTTCACCTTCCATCCGTGAGATCTGAGAAAGGCTAGGACGATGTCCATATGAGCCTTTGCTTTTGACAGGGACGACGCTTGAATCAGGATGTCGTCCAAGTAAGGTACTACTGCAATGCCCCTTGGTCTTAGAACCGCTAGAAGGGACCCTAGTACCTTTGTGAAAATCCTTGGAGCAGTGGCTAATCCAAATGGAAGCGCCACAAACTGGTAATGCTTGTCCAGAAAAGCGAACCTTAGGAACTGATGATGTTCCTTGTGGATAGGAATATGTAGGTACGCATCCTTTAAATCCACGGTAGTCATAAATTGATTTTCCTGGATAGTAGGTAGGATCGTTCGAATAGTTTCCATTTTGAACGATGGTACCCTGAGAAATTTGTTTAGGATCTTTAGATCCAAAATTGGTCTGAATGTTCCCTCTTTTTTGGGAACTATGAACAGATTGGAATAAAATCCCATTCCTTGTTCTCTTATTGGAACTGGATGTATCACTCCCATCTTTAACAGGTCTTCTACACAATGTAAGAATGCCTGTCTCTTTATTTGGTTTGAAGATAATTGAGACCTGTGGAACCTTCCCCTTGGGGGTAGTTCCTTGAATTCCAGGAGATAACCTTGAGAAACTATTTCTAGCGCCCAAGGATCCTGAACATCTCTTGCCCAAGCCTGAGCAAAGAGAGAAAGTCTGCCCCCCACTAGATCTGGTCCCGGATCGGGGGCTATCCCTTCATGCTGTTTTGGTAGCAGTGGTAGGCTTCTTGGCCTGCTTACCCTTGTTCCAGCCTTGCATTGGTTTCCAGGCTGGTTTGGGTTGTTAAGTATTACCCTCTTGCTTAGAGGATACAGAATTAGAGACTGGTCCGTTTCTGCGAAAGGGACGAAAATTAGGCTTATTATTAGCCTTAAAAGACCTATCCTGTGGGAGGGCGTGGCCCTTTCCCCCAGTGATGTCTGAAATAATCTCTTTCAAATCAGGTCCAAATAATGTTTTACCTTTGAAAGGAATGTTAAGCAATTTTGTCTTGGAAGACACATCCGCTGACCAAGACTTTAGCCAAAGCACTCTGCACGCCACGACAGCAAACCCTGAATTTTTCGCCGCTAATCTAGCTAATTGCAAAGCGGCATCTAAAACAAAAGAGTTAGCCAATTTAAGTGCTTGAACTCTGTCCATAACCTCCTCATACGAAGATTCTTTACTGAGCGATTTTTCTAGTTCCTCGAACCAGAAACACGCTGCCGTAGTGACAGGAACAATGCATGAAATTGGTTGTAGAAGGTAACCTTGCTGTACAAAAATCTTTTTAAGCAAACCCTCTAATTTCTTATCCATAGGATCTTTGAAAGCACAACTATCTTCGATAGGAATAGTAGTGCATTTGTTTAGAGTAGAAACCGCCCCCTCGACCTTGGGGACTGTCTGCCATAAGTCCTTTCTGGGGTCGACTATAGGAAATAATTTCTTAAATATAGGGGGGGGGGACAAAAGGTATGCCGGGCCTTTCCCACTCTTTATTTACTATGTCCACCACCTGCTTGGGTATAGGAAAAGCGTCGGGGGGCACCGGAACCTCTAGGAACTTGTCCATCTTACATAATTTCTCTGGAATGACCAAATTGTCACAATCATCCAGAGTAGATAACACCTCCTTAAGCAGTGCGCGGAGATGTTCTAATTTAAATTTAAATGTCACAACATCAGGTTCAGCTTGATGAGAAATTTTTCCTGAATCTGAAATTTCTCCATCAGACAAAACCTCCCTCATGGCCCCTTGAGATTGGTGTGAGGGTATGACAGAACAATTATCATCAGCGTCCTCTTGCTCTTCAGTGTTTAAAACAGAGCAATCGCGCTTTCTCTGATAAGTAGGCATTTTGGATAAAAGATTTGCTATGGAGTTATCCATTACAGCCGTTAATTGTTGCATGGTAATAAGTATTGGCGCACTAGATGTACTAGGGGCCTCCTGTGTGGGCATAACTGGTGTAGACACAGTAGGGGATGATGTAGTATCATGTTTACTCCCCTCATTTGAGGAATCATCTTGGGCAATATCATTATCTGTTGCAATACTGTCCTTACTTTGTTTGGACACTATGGCACAATTATCACATAAATTTAAATGGGGAGACACATTGGCTTTCATACATATAGAACATAGCTTATCTGATGGTACAGACATGTTAAACAGGCTTAAACTTGTCAACAAAGCACAAAAAAAGTTTTAAAATAAAACCGTTACTGTCACTTTAAATTTCAAACTGAAAACACTTTATTACTGAATATGTGAAAAAGTATGAAGGAATTGTTCAAAATTCACCAAAATTTCACCACAGTGTCTTAAAGCATTAAAAGTATTGCACACCAAATTTCAGAGCTTTAACCCTTAAATTAACGGAACCGGAGCCGTTTTTACATTTAACCCCTATACAGTCCCAGAATGAGGCTCTGTCTATAACTAGAAAGGCCCCCATCTGAAAAAGGTGTCCAACACAGTGCCTGCCGTTTTTCTAAACGTTCCCCAAGATTATAATACCAATAATTAGTTAGAATCTGCATAATATGCCTAGTAAAGCAATTGTTTTAGCCCAGAAAAATGTCTACCAGTTTTTAAGCCCTTTTTGAAGCCCTTTATTCTTTTATGTTTAACTAAGAAAATGGCTTACTGGTCCCCATGAGGGGAAATGACAGCCTTCCAGCATTACATGGTCTTGTTAGAAATATGGCTAGTCATACCTTAAGCAGAAAAGACTGCTAACTGTTTCCCCCAACTGAAGTTACTTCATCTCAACAGTCCTGTGTGGAAACAGCAATTGATTTCAGTTACTGTCTGCTAAAATCATCTTCCTCTTACAAACAGAAATCTTCATCCTTTTCTGTTTCAGAGTAAATAGTACATACCAGCACTATTTTAAAATAACAAACACTTGATAGAAGAATAAAACTACATTTAAACACCAAAAAACTCTTAACCATCTCCGTGGAGATGTTGCCTGTGCAACGGCAAAGAGAATGACTGGGGTGGGCGGAGCCTAGGAGGGATCATGTGACCAGCTTTGCTGGGACTCTTTGCCATTTCCTGTTGGGGAAGAGAATATCCCACAAGTAAGGATGACGCCGTGGACCGGACACACCAATGTTGGAGAAACGGCTACTAAAGCGTCAGACGGCTCAGCATTTGTTCTTAACCCAGAGCTGTCACGCTTTCCTTGTAAACCAGGCAGTTTGGATAAAACCTCTGTGAGGGTTTTATTCATATCTGTGGCCATGTCTTGTAAAGTAAATGAATTCGACGCACTAGAGGTACTAGGCGTCACTTGTGCAGGCGTTACTGGTTGTGACACTTGGGGAGAGCTAGATGTTAAACCCTCATTTCCTTCTGTCTGAGAATAATCTATTGCAATATTTTTAAGTGCTAAAATATGCTCTTTATAATTTATAGACATATCAGTGCAAGTGGGACACATTCTAAGAGGGGGTTACACAATGGCTTCTAAACACATTGAACAAGGATTTTCCTTGGTGTCAGACATGTTAAACAGGCTAGTAATGTAACAAGCAAGCTTGGAAAACACAAAGCAAATAACACTTAGAAAAAAACGGTACTGTGCCTTTAAGAGAAAAAAAGCTGCACAAACTCTGCAAAACAGTGTAAAAAAGCAGTAAACTCAACAAATTTTTTACAGTAGCATCATAAAGCCTTAGTAACTTTGCACAGCTATGCAAATAAACAATTAACCCCTTAATGTAAAAACCGGATTGACAAAACGTCAAAAACCGGTAAAAAACGTTCAGCACCTTGCCACAGCTCTGCTGTGGCGCCTACCTGCCCTTTATAAACGATTTGTGGGGAAAAACTTCTTTACAGCCCTCAAACACAGTAGGAACCTCTGGAGAAGTAGCTGGATGTCTCTGAGGAAAAGAAACTGCGCAACTGAGGCGTGAAAATAGGCCCCTCTCACCTCAGGAACAATGCACGCAATAGGTTGGAGAAGAAAACCTTGATGAACAAAAATTTTCTTCAGGAGACCCTCTAATTTTTTATCCATAGGATCTTTGAAAGCACAACTGTCTTCGATAGGTATAGTTGTACGCTTAGCCAGAGTAGAAATAGCACCCTCCACCTTAGGGACCGTCTGCCACGAGTCCCGCATGGTGTCAGACATGGGAAACATTTTCTTAAAAACAGGAGGGGGAGCGAACGGAATACCTGGTCTATCCCACTCCTTAGTAACAATATTCACAATCCTCTTAGGGACTGGAAAAAACATCAGTGTAAACAGGAACCTCTAAGTATTTGTCCATTTTACACAATTTCTCTGGGACCAGTATAGGGTCACAATCATCTAGAGTCGCTAATACCTCCCTGAGCAATAAGCGGAGGAGTTCAAGCTTAAATTTAAATGCCGTTATATCAGAATCTGTCTGAGGGAGCGTCTTTCCAGAATCAGAAATTTCTCCCTCAGATAACAAATCCCTTACCCCTACTTCAGAACATTGCGAGGGTATATCGGATACGGCTACTAAAGCGTCAGACGGCTCAGCATTTGTTCTTAACCCAGAGCTGTCACGCTTTCCTTGTAAACCAGGCAGTTTGGATAAAACCTCTGTGAGGGTTTTATTCATATCTGTGGCCATGTCTTGTAAAGTAAATGAATTCGACGCACTAGAGGTACTAGGCGTCACTTGTGCAGGCGTTACTGGTTGTGACACTTGGGGAGAGCTAGATGTTAAACCCTCATTTCCTTCTGTCTGAGAATAATCTATTGCAATATTTTTAAGTGCTAAAATATGCTCTTTATAATTTATAGACATATCAGTGCAAGTGGGACACATTCTAAGAGGGGGTTACACAATGGCTTCTAAACACATTGAACAAGGATTTTCCTTGGTATCAGACATGTTAAACAGGCTAGTAATGTAACAAGCAAGCTTGGAAAACACAAAGCAAATAACACTTAGAAAAAAACGGTACTGTGCCTTTAAGAGAAAAAAAGCTGCACAAACTCTGCAAAACAGTGTAAAAAAGCAGTAAACTCAACAAATTTTTTACAGTAGCATCATAAAGCCTTAGTAACTTTGCACAGCTATGCAAATAAACAATTAACAACCTTAATGTAAAAACCGGATTGACAAAACGTCAAAAACCGGTAAAAAACGTTCAGCACCTTGCCACAGCTCTGCTGTGGCGCCTACCTGCCCTTTATAAACGATTTGTGGGGAAAAACTTCTTTACAGCCCTCAAACACAGAAGGAACCTCTGGAGAAGTAGCTGGATGTCTCTGAGGAAAAGAAACTGCGCAACTGAGGCGCGAAAATAGGCCCCTCTCACCTCACTCGATGTTATGGGTCTAAAAGAAGCACAACAGAGTTTTTCTAAACTAGCAATGTGGGTTAATAACCCTTAAAGTCCCTCAAAAAACGTTATATTTGCATTTTTTTTATAAAAAAACAAAATGTTTTTTCCTATCAGTGTCACCAGTAACTAATGAGCCCTTAATGCAAGCTAGGATTCCTACTAAATGTCTGAATACAGCTTACCCTTCCCTCATGGGGATATTGCCAGTCTTTTCTAGAAAAATCACAGTCTGTCTAGAAAAAAATAGACTGAACATACCTCAATGCAGTTTAGCCTGCAAACTGTTCCCCCAACTGAAGTTTTCCGGTACTCTTCAGGCCTTGTGAGAACAGCAGTGGATCTTAGTTACAAAGTGCTAAGATCATCATCCTCCTTGCAGAAATCTTCATCCCTTTTCTGTCAGAGAGTAAATAGTACACACCGGTACCATTTAAAATAACAAACTTTTGCTTGAGAAAATAAAAACTAACATTTTTGTCACCACACTCACTCTGCCCTTCCTAGTACTTAGAGTAGGCAAAGAGAATGACTGGGGGGTGGAGCTAAGGGAAGAGCTATATAGACAGCTCTGCTGTGGGTGCTCTCTTTGCCACTTCCTGTAGGGAAGGAGAATATCCCACAAGTATGGATGAATCCGTGGACTCGATACATCTTACAAGAGGAATAAGTAGAAACAGCTCTGATGGGAGACTACACATGCAACACCCTGCTGAACCAAACCCTATATACAATAGGTCTTGTCTGGCCATGTATAACGTGGGGATCTATGCATGCATGATATTCACAATGATGGTAGTAACATTACTATTTGAATGCCATATAGTAGTAGAAGAGTTCCAAACTCATTTATTAGTAGGCAAGACACAGTACATGTATCTGTACGAGTCAAAGCAAGCGTCTCAGTAAATAAGCATTTAGGCAGTAAAGCATCCTGAAATTAGCAAAAGCAAGTTAGGTTAGTAGCATAGTGGAATCTTGGCAAACATACGTATTAGCAATGCCCCACATAAACTTGGTTAAAGCAGTCAGTGTGTTGCACAAGAAATATGCTGAGGAGGCAACGTAATATATCTCGGATCACCTGCCACCCATACAAGACAGGCTCCACATCTAGTGGCTCTGTTATTACTAAATTGATACCTCTCCTTGTGACTGAATGACAATTGTGCCTTTTAAAACATGGATCCTGTATTAGTGCTTGTTCTGGTGATATTCATTGATTGCCTGTAGTATTCACATAAAAACAAGTTGGATTTGCGAAAGCCTCAATCTTGATGCCATCAGTTTGAAAGTATTCCCGCATCAGACAGCACAGCCACGCCTATGCGCGTTTCACCCCCATTGGCTGGACAACGGGGCTTCGTCAGGGCATAATGACATCACCAGACAAACCTGAAATTAATTGGTGATGGAGTGCCAAGCCCTCAGACGAAAGGTGAAATATTATTGGGTGATTTTTTAACATAGAAAAAATAGAAATTAAGTCTAAAGGTTAGAAAGACCTGTGCATTATCATGGCGCTCATTAGATCTGGCAAAATTGGAATTAATATAACAAAGGAATATCATTAGTTTTCAGAAATACATTGTACTTGTCTTACAAAAGCATATTGTAACTTTGCGTTCACACAGAATTAGTCAAACACATTTCACGTCTGTCTTATAGACATCATCACATTAAATAACATGGGATAGAGGAAGACACAATACGCTACATTATGGCCTGAAAATACATACAGTGTATATCAATTACATACAATATATACACAATAAATATATGCAAAATAATTATTTATTTCTAATTTTGCACATATTGCTAACCATTTCTAAACATTTAGTATATGTCTAGTAGCTAGACTATTGCCCTAAAAACATTAATAGTCTATTTTTTCATTTAACCCACCCATGAGGTGATAGAGTCTTTAGACAATACGTCCATCTTGACTCTTTCCTTAACAAACAGTTATCATGGTCGCCTCCTCTTCCATTGATTATACCTTTATCTATCCCTATGAATTTAAGTGACTCTGGATTGCTCTCATGGTATTCCATATAATGCCTAGCTATACTACTATCCATATTCTTATTTTTAACATCATCCCTATGTTCCCTTATCCTATCTTTGAATTTCCTCTTAGTTTTTCCTACGTAAAACATGGGACATGAGAAATGGAGAAGATAAACTAATTCTTCAGTGTTACATTTAAAAAAGAGTCTATTATAAAATGTTTCACCATTTGTAGAAAACCTTTTAGTCCTTTCCATGTACTCACACGTTACACATTTTCCACAGGGAAAATTGCCTGTGATTTTTACACTTGATAGCCAATTTTTAGATGATTCTATATAGTTGCTATGAGTAAGTCTATCTCTAAGGTTCAGTGCTCGACAGGCTGTGATAATGGGAAATTGTCCCACATCCTCTGCCAGTCTATCATCAGCCACCAACAATTTCCAGTTATTCTTTAATATCCTTTGTATTGTATTCAAATGACAGTTATATTTTGTAACTAACCTTGGAATATTTTTATCTTTTACTTCATTAGTTTCACGTCTTCCATAAAGGAGGACATCTCTATTGCTGCTTCTGGCTCTTTTATATGCAGTATCAATGCATCTCTTAGAGTAACCTCTTCTACTAAATCTCTCTTTCATCTCTTTGGATCTAGTTGAGCATTTGAGTTGAGATCTAGTTGAGCAGTTCCTTCTAATCCGAAGGAACTGGCCAACAAGAATACCTCGTTTCAAGGCCTCTGGATGGTGACTAGAGGCCTGGAGGAGGCTATTGGTGGCTGTTGGGTTCCTGTAATTTTCAGTGGTTATCATGCCATTCTCTTTCTTAATTTTGATATGCAAAAAGGTAATTTCTTTAATATCATATTGACATGTAAGAAAAATATTTCTATTGTTATGATTTAATGAATTGCAAGTGTATCAGTTGGGCCATTCCAAAACAACAGAATGTCGTCCACATATCTCAGCCAAATCTGTAGATGGATGGATAATGAATGATTTCAGTATTCTATGTGCACACAGATTTAATTGCCTATATATGACACAGTCTTAATAGAAATGTTTTTTTTATTAAGGCCTAACAGTAGTATCTGTCCATTGTGTGTGTTAGATGAAAAAAACATAATTTATGCTTACCTGATAAATTCCTTTCTTCTGTAGTGTGATCAGTCCACGGGTCATCATTACTTCTGGGATATTACTCCTCCCCAACAGGAAGTGCAAGAGGATTCACCCAGCAGAGCTGCATATAGCTCCTCCCCTCTACGTCACTCCCAGTCATTCGACCAAGGACCAACGAGAAAGGAAAAGCCAAGGGTGAAGTGGTGACTGGAGTATAAATTAAAAAATATTTACCTGCCTTAAAAACAGGGCGGGCCGTGGACTGATCACACTACAGAAGAAAGGAATTTATCAGGTAAGCATAAATTATGTTTTCTTCTGTTAAGTGTGATCAGTCCACGGGTCATCATTACTTCTGGGATACCAATACCAAAGCAAAAGTACACGGATGACGGGAGGGATAGGCAGGCTCTTTATACAGAAGGAACCACTGCCTGAAGAACCTTTCTCCCAAAAATAGCCTCCGATGAAGCAAAAGTGTCAAATTTGTAAAATTTGGAAAAAGTATGAAGCGAAGACCAAGTTGCAGCCTTGCAAATCTGTTCAACAGAGGCCTCATTCTTGAAGGCCCAAGTGGAAGCCACAGCTCTAGTAGAATGAGCTGTAATTCTTTCAGGAGGCTGCTGTCCAGCAGTCTCATAAGCTAAACGAATTATGCTACGAAGCCAAAAAGAAAGAGAGGTAGCGGAAGCTTTTTGACCTCTCCTCTGCCCAGAGTAAATGACAAACAGAGAAGACGTTTGTCGAAATTCCTTAGTTGCCTGTAAGTAAAATTTTAGAGCACGGACTACATCCAGGTTGTGCAGTAGACGTTCCTTCTTTGAAGAAGGATTTGGGCATAAAGAAGGAACAACAATCTCTTGATTGATATTCCTGTTAGTAACTACCTTAGGTAAGAACCCAGGTTTAGTACGCAGGACTACCTTATCCGAATGAAAAATCAAATAAGGAGAATCACAATGTAAGGCTGATAATTCAGAGACTCTTCGAGCCGAGGAAATAGCCATTAAAAATAGAACTTTCCAAGATAACAACTTTATATCAATGGAATAAAGGGGTTCAAACGGAACGCCCTGTAAAACATTAAGAACAAGGTTTAAACTCCATGGTGGAGCAACAGTTTTAAACACAGGCTTAATCCTGGCCAAAGCCTGACAAAAAGCCTGGACGTCAGGAACTTCTGACAGACGTTTGTGTAACAGAATGGACAGAGCTGAGATCTGTCCCTTTAATGAACTAGCAGATAAACCCTTTTCTAAACCTTCTTGTAGAAAAGACAATATCCTAGGAATCCTAACCTTACTCCAAGAGTAACCTTTGGATTCACACCAATATAGGTATTTACGCCATATCTTATGGTAAATCTTTCTGGTAACAGGTTTCCTAGCCTGTATTAAGGTATCAATAACTGACTCAGAAAACCCACGTCTTGATAAAATCAAGCGTTCAATTTCCAAGCAGTCAGCTTCAGAGAAGTTAGATTTTGATGTTTGAAGGGACCCTGTATCAGAAGGTCCTGTTTCAGAGGTAGAGACCAAGGTGGGCAGGATGACAAGTCCACCAGGTCTGCATACCAAGTCCTGCGTGGCCACGCAGGTGCTATTAGAATCACTGATGCTCTCTCTTGTTTGATTCTGGCAATCAATCGAGGAAGTAACGGGAAGGGTGGAAACACGTAAGCCATCCTGAAGTCCCAAGGTGCTGTCAGAGCATCTATGAGGACTGCTCCTGGATCCCTGGATCTGGACCCGTAACGAGGAAGCTTGGCGTTCTGTCGAGACGCCATGAGATCTATCTCTGGTTTGCCCCAACGTCGAAGTATTTGGGCAAAGACCTCCGGATGAAGTTCCCACTCCCCCGGATGAAAAGTCTGACGACTTAAGAAATCCGCCTCCCAGTTCTCCACTCCCGGGATGTGGATTGCTGACAGGTGGCAAGAGTGAGACTCTGCCCAGCGAATTATCTTTGATACTTCCATCATAGCTAGGGAGCTTCTTGTCCCTCCCTGATGGTTGATGTAAGCTACAGTCGTGATGTTGTCCGACTGAAACCTGATGAACCCCCGAGTTGTCAACTGGGGCCAAGCCAGGAGGGCATTGAGAACTGCTCTCAATTCCAGAATGTTTATTGGCAGGAGACTCTCCTCCTGACTCCATTGTCCCTGAGCCTTCAGAGAATTCCAGACGGCACCCCAACCTAGAAGGCTGGCGTCTGTTGTTACAATTGTCCAGTCTGGTCTGCTGAATGGCATCCCCCTGGACAGATGTGGCCGAGAAAGCCACCATAGAAGAGAATTTCTGGTCTCTTGATCCAGATTCAGAGAAGGGGATAAGTCTGAGTAATCCCCATTCCACTGACTTAGCATGCACAGTTGCAGTGGTCTGAGGTGTAAGCGTGCAAAGGGTACTATGTCCATTGCCGCTACCATTAAGCCGATTACCTCCATGCATTGAGCCACTGACGGGTGTTGAATGGAATGAAGGGTGCGGCAAGCACTTTGAAGTCTTGTTAGCCTGTCCTCTGTCAGGTAAATCTTCATTTCTACAGAATCTATAAGAGTCCCCAGGAAGGGAACTCTTGTGAGTGGAACGAGTGAACTTTTCTTTTCGTTCACCTTCAATCCATGTGACCTTAGAAATGCCAGCACTAACTCTGTATGAGACTTGGCAGTTTGAAAGCTTGAAGCTTGTATCAGAATGTCGTCTAGGTATGGAGCTACCGAGATTCCCCGCGGTCTTAGTACCGCCAGAAGAGCACCCAGAACCTTTGTGAAGATTCTTGGAGCTGTAGCCAATCCGAATGGAAGAGCCACAAACTGGTAATGCCTGTCTAGGAAGGCAAACCTTAGGTACCGATAATGATCTTTGTGAATCGGTATGTGAAGGTAAGCATCTTTTAAATCTACAGTGGTCATGTACTGACCCTCTTGGATCATAGGTAAAATTGTCCGAATAGTCTCCATCTTGAACGATGGAACTCTTAGGAATTTGTTTAGGATCTTTAAGTCCAGGATTGGTCTGAAAGTTCCCTCTTTTTTGGGAACCACAAACAGATTTGAGTAAAACCCCTGTCCCTGTTCCGATCGTGGAACTGGATGGATTACTCCCATTAACAAGAGCTCTTGTACGCAGCGTAGAAACGCCTCTTTCTTTGTCTGGATTGTTGACAATATTGACAGATGAAATCTCTCTCTTGGAGGAGAGTATTTGAAGTCCAGAAGGTATCCCTGAGATATTATCTCTAGCGCCCAGGGATCCTGAACATCTCTTGCCCAAGCCTGGGCGAAGAGAGAAAGTCTGCCCCCCACTAGATCCGATCCCGGATCGGGGGCCCTCAATTCATGCTGTTTTAGGGGCAGCAGCAGGTTTCCTAGTCTGCTTGCCCTTGTTCCAGGACTGGTTAGGTTTCCAGCCTTGTCTGTAGCGAGCAACAGCTCCTTCCTGTTTTGGTGCAGAGGAAGTTGATGCTGCTCCTGCTTTGAAATTACGAAAGGAACGAAAATTAGACTGTCTAGTCTTGGCTTTGTCCTGAGGCAGGGCATGGCCTTTACCTCCTGTAATGTCAGCGATAATCTCTTTCAACCCGGGCCCGAATAAGGTCTGCCCTTTGAAAGGTATATTAAGCAATTTAGACTTAGAAGTAACATCAGCTGACCAGGATTTTAGCCACAGCGCCCTGCGTGCCTGAATGGCGAATCCTGAATTCTTCGCCGTAAGTTTAGTAAGATGTACTACGGCCTCCGAAATGAATGAATTAGCTAGTTTAAGGACTCTAAGCCTGTCCGTAATGTCGTCCAGAGTAGCTGAACCAATGTTCTCTTCCAGAGACTCAATCCAGAATGCCGCTGCAGCCGTGATCGGCGCAATGCATGCAAGGGGTTGCAATATAAAACCTTGTTGAACAAACATTTTCTTAAGGTAACCCTCTAATTTTTTATCCATTGGATCTGAAAAAGCACAGCTATCCTCCACCGGGATAGTGGTACGCTTAGCTAAGGTAGAAACTGCTCCCTCCACCCTAGGGACCGTTTGCCATAAGTCCCTTGTGGTGGCGTCTATTGGAAACATTTTTCTAAATATCGGAGGGGGTGAGAACGGCACACCGGGTCTATCCCACTCCTTAGTAACAATTTCAGTAAGTCTCTTAGGTATAGGAAAAACCTCAGTACTCGTCGGTACCGCAAAATATTTATCCAACCTACACATTTTCTCTGGTATTGCAACTGTGTTACAATCATTCAGAGCCGCTAACACCTCCCCTAGTAATACACGGAGGTTTTCCAGTTTAAATTTAAAATTTGAAATATCTGAATCCAGTCTGTTTGGATCAGAACCGTCACCCACAGAATGAAGCTCTCCGTCCTCATGTTCTGCCACCTGTGACGCAGTGTCTGACATGGCCCTAATATTATCAGCGCACTCTGTTCTCACCCCAGAGTGATCACGCTTACCTCTTAGCTCTGGTAATTTAGCCAAAACCTCAGTCATAACAGTAGCCATATCCTGTAATGTGATTTGTAATGGCCGCCCAGATGTACTCGGCGCTACAATATCACGCACCTCCCTCTGAGCGGGAGATGTAGGTACTGACACGTGAGGCGAGTTAGTCGGCATAACTCTCCCCTCGTTGTTTGGTGAAATTTGTTCAATTTGTACAGATTGACTTTTATTTAAAGTAGCATCAATACAGTTAGTACATAAATTTCTATTGGGCTCCACTTTGGCATTGCAACAAATGACACAGGTATCATCCTCTGAATCAGACATGTTTAACACACTAGCAAATAAACTTGTAACTTGGAAATACAATTCAATTAGAATAATATTAAAACGTACTGTGCCTTTAAGAAGCACAGAAGATCTATGACAGTTGAAAATTAATAAATTGAAACAGTTATAGCCTCAATCCTTGTAAATAACACAACTTTAGCAAAGGTTTAATCCCATTAGCAAAGATAACAAATTCTGAAAGCAGTTAACAAATTACAGAATAAACGTTTTTTATCTCAGTCAAACTATAATTCTCACAGCTCTGCTGAGAGAAATTACCTCCCTCAAAATAAGTTTTGAAGACCCCTGAGCTCTGTAGAGATGAACCGGATCATGCAGGGAATACAATGAGTTGCTGACTGAAATATTTGATGTGTAGTAAAAGCGCCAAAAAAACGGCCCCTCCCCCTCACACACAGCAGTGAGGGAGAACAGAAACTGTCAGAAAACAGATTAAGCAACTGCCAAGTGGAAAAATAGTGCCCAAACATTTATTCACTCAGTACCTCAGTAAATGAAAACGATTTTACATTCCAGCAAAAACGTTAAACATAATCTCTAGTTATTAAACAGCTTTATGTATTTCTTACAGTGTAATTCTAGTGAAGTACCATTCCCCAGAATACTGAAGTGTAAAGTATACATACATGACATTATATCGGTATGGCAGGATTTTCTCATTAATTCCATTGTCAGAAAATAAAAACTGCTACATACCTCTATGCAGATTCATCTGCCCGCTGTCCCCTGATCTGAAGTTTACCTCTCCTCAGATGGCCGAGAAACAGCAATATGATCTTAACTACTCCGGCTAAAATCATAACAAAAACTCTGGTAGATTCTTCTTCAAACTCTGCCAGAGAGATAATAACACACTCCGGTGCTATTTTAAAATAACAAACTTTTGATTGAAGATATAAAACTAAGTATAATCACCATAGTCCTCTCACACATCCTATCTAGTCGTTGGGTGCAAGAGAATGACTGGGAGTGACGTAGAGGGGAGGAGCTATATGCAGCTCTGCTGGGTGAATCCTCTTGCACTTCGTGTTGGGGAGGAGTAATATCCCAGAAGTAATGATGACCCGTGGACTGATCACACTTAACAGAAGAAAAGGGTGTCTGGACCAAAAGATCATCCAAATAAAGAACTACAGAGATTCCTTTAGCTTGAACCCAGTCAACAATGCTTTTTAGAACCTTGGTAAATACTTGAGTGCTGTTGCCAGAGCAAATGTAAGTGCCACAAACTGATGCTTGTTTAGAAAATGCACCTGATATGATCCTTGTGAATGGGAATAAGTAAATAAGCATCTTACATATACTGACCCTCCTGCACTAAAGTAAGAAAAGTGTGAACTGTCTATCTTGAAAGTGGGCATTTGTTCAAAATTTTGAAATCCAAGATAGACAAGATTTTACCATGAAAGGGAAGAGAGAATAGACTGCATTTAGAGACCCTGCCAGCAGACCAAGATTTGCCATTACAGCATTATTTGCATTAATGTGAACAATTTATAAAGCTACATCACATATACAGCTTTTTGCAATTCTCAGGAGTTTCAGAAAAAGCTTGCAGTTTTAAGACACTTTCCAATTTACTTCCATTATCAAATTTTGCATAGTCTTTTTATGTTGACACTTTCTGGGGAACAAGATCCTACTAAGCATGTGCATAAGCTCACATGGTATACGTATACTAGTCTGTGATTGGCTGACGTCTGTCACATGATTTAGGGGCCAGAAAATATGAGAAAAAATAAATTTGTCAGAAAAAAATCTACTGTGTATTTGAAATTCAGAGTAGGTGTTAAATCATTGTTTTTTTATTATGCACTTGTTAATTATGCAATTCTACTGCATTGAGTGGTCCTTTAAGTATTGAGAATTTGGATTGTGATCTGCCAAACAGTGCTGGCATATGTTAAGGAAAGGGACATTTTCACCAAACGTATCATGAAAAAGTGCTGCCAATTAACTAAAAATGAAAATGTGTGATTAAACAGGTCCCCTGCGACAACTGTGGTAGGCTTGTGACTTATTTCCAAAAGGCATAATCCAATACTACCAAAACATCCCTGCATCAAACAGTAGCTCTCTGAGGGAAAAGGGGCCTCAAATCGGTCTGAGGACCCCTATCATGGTAGAAAATATAGAGCACTTTCATTCTTCACCTTCCTCCTGCAGAGGCAAAGACAAGACTAGTTTCTAGTAAGGTGGGAGGGGTTTTAAGGGCTTTTGGCCAGTAGTGTAATTCCCAGGAGTATGGATTGTAAACTCTCACCACCTGTATGAAAGAAAAGGGCTCATCTGCAGCTGCTAACATCATTATAATTATCAAATGACAGATTGTGACCAACTGCATAGTTATATGCAAGCAATAATGCGCAAATAAAATGCTAACACATTCAAATATTTTCTTTCTGCTCTTTTCTGCCCCTTAAAGGGACAGTCAACCCCAGAATGTAAAAGCTAGATAATCCCTTAATTACCCATTCCCCAGTTTTGCATAACTACTACAGTTATAATACACGTTTTACCTCTGTAATTACCTTGTATCTAAGGCTCTGCAGACTGCCCCCTTATTTCAGCTCTCTTGACAGACTTGCAGTTTAGCCAATCAGTGCTCACTCCTCTGTAAATTCACGTGTATGAGCTCAATGTTATCTATATGAAACACATGAACTAATGCCCTCTAGTGGTGAAAAACTGTCAAAATGCATTTAGATTAGAGGCGGCCTTCAAGGTCTAAGAAATGTACATATGAACCTCCTAGGTTTAGCTTTCAACTAAGAATACCAAGGGAAAAAAAACAAAATTGGTGATAAAAGTAAATTGGAAAGTTGTTTAAAATTACATGTCCTATTTGAATCATGAAAGTTTTTTTTGGACTTGACTGTCCCTTTAAATGATAATATTATTTTAAAATTAATCTCCAAAATTCTGTAACTTGAGAAATAATTTAGCAAACTTTTGAATAGATTAGTATGTGCAGTATGTTTGGCGTTAACATATTATTATTATGTGATTTAAAATAACATAATTATAGAAAGAAATGCTAAAAAAAGAGGTTTAAAAGGCATTTCATGGGTAAAATAATGTAAATAACAATGTTTACATTGTCAGATTTAAAAAAAGCCCTGAAATGCTTATGGGAACGGAAAATAAACTATTTGAAATGTTTAAGGTTGTAATCTCAATCTGCTGCACTGAATAACAATGAATAGTGGTTTTGTTTCTAAGACATAATGCAGTCAGTAGTGCCCTGACATTGTGGAACAAACAAAAACTCAAGGCTGTATTAGAGACGTAATAGCAGATAAATGGGAAGAAAAGAATACTGCATATTTCCTCAAGGTGACTGCAGTGCAAGTGAGGCTTCCTTAACCTCTAACACAAAGCAAAGCAAATTGTTTGACGTGTGCAATGCTCTCTGCGGAACTTTCTTTTTATCTAATGACAGAAGTGAATATGATTTGAATACTCTGACAGCTGAGGGTTTAAACCTCAGGAATCAATGTGAGCTGCACAACACAAGTAGTCAAAAACTGACTGTTTATGAGTGTATTTTTTTCACCAAACAGTATTAGTAAAAATGCTTTGTGTTAAAGATAGCAATGCCTAATAGTCATATGTACATATACTGGGCATGCCCAGTGCACCCACATTTAAACATCTGTAGTGGCATGTTTTGTTTCAACGATAACTCAGTTTACATCTTACTAAGTGCCACTGGCTATCTGACCAGTGTGGTATTTGAATGTCTGGCATATGTAGGGACATTGTACACTAGATTTGTCTTTGCATAAATGTTTTGTAGATGATCCATTTATATAGCCCATCTGGGAGTGTTTTTGTAACACTGTATAGTTTTGCTTATTTTTTAACAACATTGTGATGATTTTCAGACTCCTAACCAAGCCCCACAGTGTCAGATGTATACTTACGTTTACAGACTCCTGCTGGCTCCTGTTTATGAAATCTGTCTTTTCATATGCAGGGGAACGGGGAGTGTTTGCTCTTCTTGTTTTTCCTGCCCCTTTCACTGGGTGTCACAGTCAACCTCATCAACAGTGCTAAACAGGGAGCTTCTAAGTACGTTTTTAACAGGTTTTATACTGGATTTTTAGATGAGTATCTGTGCATATTCTTCTTTATAGTAGTTATATGAATATTGGTGTATACTGTCCCTTTAACTACCTTGACTAATACAAGTAATGTGAATAAATATTACTGTGCACTAAAGCAAAGAAGAAACTTCCAAAGATCCAAAATCTGGGATCAGTGTGTGCCTCAAACAGGTGAAAACAAGTATAGTGCAACGCTTTAAGACGACAGCCGAAATAAGAAACACCTTGGGTAGAAACTGGAACTTCTTTATACTTAAAAACATTTATTAAAATGGATTAAAATAACAATCAGCAGCAGGTTCCACTCCAACGTATAAACGTTTCACCTTAATGATGTCTTTATAAAGGATCTTATATTGAAATGTTTTGTTTTTACTGTATTGGTTATATTGTTTTATCCATTTAAATAAATGTTTTAAGCCTGGAAATTTCCAGTTTTCACCAGAGGTTTTTGTGATTTGGGCTCTTGTCTTACAGCTATAGTAGCTCTATACTACGTGGGTACTAACTTGGCTGATGTTTAGTTCTGCTAGTCATTATAGCATTGCACTATATTTCTTTTAAACTGTTTAAGATACACAATATAACAAAAACACCAGAGGCATCATTGGAATTGCTAATGTTGTTCCTGATTTCCTTTTCTCCAGATTTTGGATCTTTAGAAGTTTTTTCCTTTCTAAAGAATATTTATATTGCCCTTATGGAAAATGTGCCCTCAGTTTTGTTCCATCCCATGGACCAGTTATGCCACCATTTAGTGAACATTAGATTAAAACAGAACCAATAATATACATCTGACAGGGGCATTGTAAGCTCTGGGCTAGAGCCCAGCACAAAACTCAAAGACCCTATCTAGATTTCAGCTTTCTTCGCTCCCCCTTTAATTACTGCTCAGACAATACCACTCAGGTATATTGTCTGAAATCACACTGATATCAGTTGTACGTCATGTAATCTTATATATAGCAATTAGTTGCATAGACACAAATTAATAGTAATATACTTCAAATCACAGTGATACCTTCAAATTGTTCAGGCATTGCTAGACAGTATACACTCAGGGCTAAAGCCCCATATAGCCTTTATCCTCAGCAATGCCCTTTAACAATCTCAGTCTTTTTCTGACACCAAAACAAAAAGTCCAAATCCTTCACATTGTTTTATTGTTTCAGACATTGTTTCTCACATTAAGGCTACATTCTTTAACTAATGAGTCCACTGGGCAGCTGGGCACAGGATTTCAAGCCTAACACTCCCCCCTCCTTCCAGTATCTTTTTGCAACATTAAAATCCATCTCCGTTCTGTGCTATTTTCACCACAAAGAGTGAGGCAATCACTAAGATTAGCTCCTCCTCACCCAAGAGACACGGTGTGATTTGGGCACATCCTGCCATGGCAAGCATGCCGTCATGCAGAAGCAGTACGACTATGAGAGAATTAGGATATTATTGTAAATTTAGGTTTCCAAATGAAGCAAATGTATACAGAGCGCAGTCATTTACACAGCACAATTAAAAGAACTGTCACAATTATACAATCTCTGGAGAATAATAAAGGATACATACTGCCCTTAAAGGCTTCCTTGATGCCCTGTACTGTTTTTAGATATGATATATGACTCTTCTATAGCCAATATACTATGTCCAATACAGCACATAAAACACATTCCTTTAACATTTTTAGTCACAGTTTTTGTCTTTCACACTATCTATCTACCCAGGTAAAATATAATGTACCACACCAGTGTGAGCTACAGGGAAGGTTATGCTAGTAAGTGGCAGTTGTAGGGGGTGCTATGCACACATTAATTACTGCAGAAACCCAATACTTAAAGGGTGCCAGCTTCCCTGAATCTGCAGGGTGGTGCATTTTACATATGCAGTGCAAGGGGAAAGGCAAAGGAGGAAGAAGGTGTATTTAAGGGGGAATAAATGTAGGAATATAGGATTAGGCAGTAGCAGGTGAGGTCCCTCACAAGAACCCACTTCATCCTAGATAATCAGCTTTGTAGTCAAAATTTTTAAATAAAACAATTTGAGCTTGCTGGAAACGTCTGCAGCACTGCCATCCTGCTCAGCAGCATCTGTCAAAGTTCTCTTCCCACTAGAAAAGCAAAGCTGGTAACATGGGAGGCACACGTGGAGCCCATCATTTCTTCTATAGCCAGAGAGAATTTCATACATCACCCCCAGAAAACTTCCTGGAGTGTCATCTATAAAGCAATGGTGTATTGTAATTGGTGAGATTTGTGCTGAAAAAGTTGTAGTAAATAAAGTTATTGTATTTGGTTTCTAGCACACAGTTATACATCAGGACACAATATACAGAACCAACTTCTACAAACATTAGAGAAAAATAACATCAGTATCGTCTGCTTGATCATACAGTATTTAAAGGAATAGTCTAGTCAAAATTAAACTTTCATGATTCAGATAGAACAACAGAATTTATGCTTACCTGATAAATTACTTTCTCCAACGGTGTGTCCGGTCCACGGCGTCATCCTTACTTGTGGGATATTCTCTTCCCCAACAGGAAATGGCAAAGAGTCCCAGCAAAGCTGGCCATATAGTCCCTCCTAGGCTCCGCCCACCACAGTCATTCGACCGACGGACAGGAGGAAATATATATAGGAGAAACCATATGGTACCGTGGTGACTGTAGTTAGAGAAAATAATTCATCAGACCTGATTAAAAAACCAGGGCGGGCTGTGGACCGGACACACCGTTGGAGAAAGTAATTTATCAGGTAAGCATAAATTCTGTTTTCTCCAACATTGGTGTGTCCGGTCCACGGCGTCATCCTTACTTGTGGGAACCAATACCAAAGCTTTAGGACACGGATGAAGGGAGGGAGCAAATCAGGTTACCTAAACGGAAGGCACCACAGCTTGCAAAACCTTTCTCCCAAAAATAGCCTCCGAAGAAGCAAAAGTATCAAATTTGTAAAATTTGGCAAAAGTGTGCAGTGAAGACCAAGTCGCTGCCTTACATATCTGGTCAACAGAAGCCTCGTTCTTGAAGGCCCATGTGGAAGCCACAGCCCTAGTGGAGTGAGCTAGTTCCTTGAATTCCAGGAGATAACCCTGAGAAACTATTTCTAGCGCCCAGGGATCCTGAACATCTCTTGCCCAAGCCTGAGCAAAGAGAGAGAGTCTGCCCCCCACTAGATCCGGTCCCGGATCGGGGGCTACTCCTTCATGCTGTTTTGTTAGCAGCGGCAGGCTTCTTGGCCTGCTTACCCTTGTTCCAGCCTTGCATCGGTTTCCAGGCTGGTTTGGGTTGTGAGGCATTACCCTCTTGCTTAGAGGATGCAGAATTAGAGGCCGGTCCGTTCCTGAAATTGCGAAAGGAACGAAAATTAGACTTATTTTTAGCCTTGAAAGACCTATCTTGTGGAAGGGCGTGGCCCTTTCCCCCAGTGATGTCTGAAATAATCTCTTTCAATTCTGGTCCAAATAGAGTTTTACCTTTGAAAGGGATGTTAAGCAATTTTGTCTTGGATGACACATCCGCTGACCAAGACTTTAGCCAAAGCGCTCTGCGCGCCACGATAGCAAACCCTGAATTTTTCGCCGCTAATCTAGCTAATTGCAAAGCGGCATCTAAAATAAAAGAGTTAGCCAATTTAAGTGCGTGAACTCTGTCCATAACCTCCTCATATGGAGTCTCTCTACTGAGCGACTTTTCAAGTTCCTCGAACCAGAACCACGCTGCTGTAGTGACAGGAACAATGCACGAAATTGGTTGTAGAAGGTAACCTTGCTGTACAAAAATCTTTTTAAGCAAACCTTCCAATTTTTTATCAATAGGATCTTTGAAAGCACAACTATCTTCGATAGGAATAGTAGTGCGTTTGTTTAGAGTAGAAACTGCCCCCTCGACCTTAGGGACTGTCTGCCATAAGTCCTTTCTGGGGTCAACCATAGGAAATAATTTCTTAAATATAGGGGGGGGGGAACAAAAGGTATGCCGGGCTTTTCCCACTCCTTATTTACTATGTCCGCCACCCGCTTGGGTATAGGAAAAGCGTCGGGGTGCACCGGAACCTCTAGGAACTTGTCCATCTTGCATAATTTCTCTGGAATGACCAAGTTGTCACAATCATCCAGAGTAGATAACACCTCCTTAAGCAGTGCGCGGAGATGTTCTAACTTAAATTTAAATGTCACAACATCAGGTTCAGCTTGTTGAGAAATCTTTCCTGAATCTGAGATTTCTCCATCTGACAAAACCTCCCTCATGGCCCCTTCAGATTGGTGTGAGGGTATGACAGAACAATTATCATCAGCGCCCTCCTGCTCTTCAGTGTTTAAAACAGAGCAATCGCGCTTTCTCTGATAAGTAGGCATTTTGGATAAAATATTTGCTATGGAGTTATCCATTACAGCCGTTAATTGTTGCATGGTAATAAGCATTGGCGCACTAGATGTACTAGGGGCCTCCTGCATGGGCAAAACTGGTGTAGACACAGTAGGAGATGATGTAGTATCATGTTTACTCCCCTCATCTGAGGAATTATCTTGGGCAATTTCATTATCTGTGGCAGTACTGTCCTTACTTTGTTTGGACGCTATGGCACAATTATCACATAAATTTAAATGGGGAGACACATTGGCTTTCATACATATAGAACATAGCTTATCTGAAGGTACAGACATGTTAAACAGGCTTAAACTTGTCAACAAAGCACAAAAAACGTTTTAAAACAAAACTGTTACTGTCTCTTTAAATTTTAAACAGAAAACACTTTATTACTGAATATGTGAAAAAGTATGAAGGAATTGTTCAAAAATTACCAAAATTTCACCACAAATTTAAAGCATTAATAGTATTGCACACCAAATTTCAGAGCTTTAACCCTTAAAATAACGGAACCGGAGCCGTTTATAAATATAACCCCTATACAGTCCCAGCTATAGTCTTTGCTGAGACCCAACCAAGCCCAGAGGGGAATACGATACCAATTGACGCCTTCTAGAAGCTTTTCCAGCAATTTTTAGATCCTCACACATGCATCTGCATGCCCTGCTCTCAAAAAACAACTGCGCAGTAATGGCGCGAAAATGAGGCTCAGTCTACAACTAGGAAGGCCCCCTGACTGGAAAAGGTGTCTAACACAGTGCCTGCCATTTAATAAACGTTCCCCAAGTTTATAAATGCAAATTGTCAGCATAAATATGAATAAAATGCCCAAATAAAGCAATCGATTTAGCCCATAAAAATGTCTACCAGTTTTTTAGCCCATAATAAGCCCTTTATTCTGTTTGTTTGACTAAGAAAATGGCTTACCGGTCCCCATGAGGGGAAATGACAGCCTTCCAGCATTACATGGTCTTGTTAGAAATATGTCTAGTCATACCTTAAGCAGAAAAGTCTGCTAACTGCTTCCCCCAACTGAAGTTACTTCATCTCAACAGTCCTATGTGGAAACAGCAATCTGTCTGCTAAAATCATCTTCCTCTCACAAACAGAAATCTTCATCCTTTTCTGTTTCAGAGTAAATAGTACATACCAGCACTATTTTAAAATAACAAACACTTGATAGAAGAATAAAAACTACATTTAAACACCAAAAAACTCTTAACCATCTCCGTGGAGATGTTGCCTGTGCAACGGCAAAGAGAATGACTGGGGTGGGCGGAGCCTAGGAGGGACTATATGGCCAGCTTTGCTGGGACTCTTTGCCATTTCCTGTTGGGGAAGAGAATATCCCACAAGTAAGGATGACGCCGTGGACCGGACACACCAATGTTGGAGAAATTCAATTTAAATCAACTTTCTAATTTATTCCTATTATCAATTTTTCTTCATTCTCTTGATAGCTTTATTTGAATTTAAGATTAGGAGCTGGCCCATTTTTGGTCCAGCACCTGGGTAGCGCTTGCTGACTGGTGGCAACATTTAGACACCAATCGGAAAGTGCTACCAAGGTGCTGAACCAAAAATGGTCCGGCTCCTATGCTTACATTCTTGCTTTTTTAAATAAAGATACCAAGAGAAGAAAAAATTTTGATAATAGGAGTAAATTAGAAAGTTGCTTAAAATTGCATGCTCTATCTGAATCATGACAGTTTAATTTTGACTAGACTATTCCTTTAAATAATCACAAAATAAGTGTGGGGTGTTAGCAAAAACATAATTTATGCTTACCTGATAAATTCCTTTCTTCTGTTGTGTGATCAGTCCACGGGTCATCATTACTTCTGGGATATAACTCCTCCCCAACAGGAAATGCAAGAGGATTCACCCAGCAGAGCTGTATATAGCTCCTCCCCTCTACGTCAGTCCCAGTCATTCGACCAAGAATCAACGAGAAAGGAGTAACCAAGGGTGAAGTGGTGACTGGAGTATAATTTAAAAAATATTTACCTGCCTTAAAACAGGGCGGGCCGTGGACTGATCACACAACAGAAGAAAGGAATTTATCAGGTAAGCATAAATTATGTTTTCTTCTGTTATGTGTGATCAGTCCACGGGTCATCATTACTTCTGGGATACCAATACCAAAGCAAAAGTACACGGATGACGGGAGGGATAGGCAGGCTCATTATACAGAAGGAACCACTGCCTGAAGAACCTTTCTCCCAAAAATAGCCTCCGAAGAAGCAAAAGTGTCAAATTTGTAAAATTTGGAAAAAGTATGAAGCGAAGACCAAGTTGCAGCCTTGCAAATCTGTTCAACAGAGGCCTCATTCTTAAAGGCCCAAGTGGAAGCCACAGCTCTAGTGGAGTGGGCTGTAATTCTTTCAGGAGGCTGCTGTCCAGCAGTCTCATAGGCTAAACGTATTATGCTACGAAGCCAAAAAGAGAGAGAGGTAGCAGAAGCTTTTTGACCTCTCCTCTGTCCAGAATAAACGACAAACAGGGAAGAAGTTTGGCGAAAATCTTTAGTTGCCTGCAAGTAGAACTTGAGGGCACGAACTACATCCAGATTGTGTAGAAGACGTTCCTTCTTTGAAGAAGGATTTGGACACAAGGATGGAACAACAATCTCTTGATTGATATTCCTGTTAGTGACTACCTTAGGTAAGAACCCAGGTTTAGTACGCAGAACTACCTTGTCTGAGTGAAAAATCAGATAAGGAGAATCACAATGTAAGGCTGATAACTCAGAGACTCTTCGAGCCGAGGAAATAGCCATTAAAAACAGAACTTTCCAAGATAACAATTTTATATCAATGGAATGAAGGGGTTCAAACGGAACACCTTGTAAAACGTTAAGAACTAAGTTTAAACTCCATGGCGGAGCAACAGCTTTAAACACAGGCTTGATCCTAGCTAAAGCCTGACAAAAAGCCTGGACGTCTGGATTTTCTGACAGACGCCTGTGTAACAAGATGGACAGAGCTGAAATCTGTCCCTTTAATGAACTAGCTGATAAACCCTTTTCTAAACCTTCTTGAAGAAAAGACAATATCCTAGCGATCCTAACCTTACTCCAGGAGTAACCTTTGGATTCGCACCAGTATAGGTATTTACGCCATATTTTATGGTAAATCCTTCTGGTAACAGGCTTCCTAGCCTGTATCAGGGTATCAATAACCGACTCAGAAAAACCACGTTTTGATAAAATCAAGCGTTCAATTTCCAAGCAGTCAGCTTCAGAGAATTTAGATTTTGATGTCTGAATGGACCCTGTATCAGAAGGTCCTGTCTTAGAGGTAGAGACCAAGGCGGACAGGATGACATGTCCACTAGATCTGCATACCAAGTCCTGCGTGGCCATGCAGGCGCTATTAGAATCACTGATGCTCTCTCCTGTTTGATTTTGGCAATCAATCGAGGAAGCAGCGGGAGGGGTGGAAACACATAAGCCATCCCGAAGTTCCAAGGTGCTGTCAAAGCATCTATCAGAACCGCTCCCGGATCCCTGGATCTGGACCCGTAGTGAGGAAGTTTGGCGTTCTGGCGAGACGCCATGAGATCTATCTCTGGTTTGCCCCAACGTCGAAGTATTTGGGCAAAGACCTCCGGATGAAGTTCCCACTCCCCCGGATGAAAAGTCTGTCGACTCAAGAAATCCGCCTCCCAGTTCTCCACTCCCGGGATGTGGATTGCTGACAAGTGGCAAGAGTGAGACTCTGCCCAGCGAATTATCTTTGATACTTCCATCATTGCTAGGGAGCTTCTTGTCCCTCCCTGATGGTTGATGTAAGCTACAGTCGTGATGTTGTCCGACTGAAACCTGATGAACCCCCGAGTTGTTAATTGGGGCCAAGCCAGAAGGGCATTGAGAACTGCTCTCAATTCCAGAATGTTTATTGGAAGGAGACTCTCCTCCTGATTCCATAGTCCCTGAGCCTTCAGAGAATTCCAGACAGCGCCCCAACCTAGTAGGCTGGCGTCTGTTGTTACAATTGTCCAGTCTGGCCTGCTGAATGGCATCCCCCTGGACAGGTGTGGCCGATAAAGCCACCATAGAAGAGAGTTTCTGGTCTCTTGATTCAGATTCAGAGTAGGGGACAAATCTGAGTAATCCCCATTCCACTGACTTAGCATGCACAATTGCAGCGGTCTGAGGTGTAGGCGTGCAAAAGGTACTATGTCCATTGCCGCTACCATTAAGCCGATCACCTCCATGCATTGAGCTACTGACGGGTGTTGAATGGAATGAAGGACACGGCATGCATTTTGAAGCTTTGTTAACCTGTCTTCTGTCAGGTAAATCTTCATTTCTACAGAATCTATAAGAGTCCCCAAGAATGGAACTCTTGTGAGAGGAAAAAGAGAACTCTTCTTTTCGTTCACTTTCCATCCATGCGACCTTAGAAATGTCAGAACTAACTCTGTATGAGACTTGGCAGTCTGAAAGCTTGAAGCTTGTATTAGAATGTCGTCTAGGTACGGAGCTACCGAAATCCCTCGCGGTCTTAGTACCGCCAGAAGGGCACCCAGAACCTTTGTGAAGATTCTTGGAGCCGTAGCCAATCCGAATGGAAGAGCTACAAACTGGTAGTGCCTGTCTAAGAAGGCAAACCTTAGATACCGGTGATGATCTTTGTGGATCGGTATGTGAAGGTAAGCATCTTTTAAATCCACTGTGGTCATGTACTGACCCTTTTGGATCATGGGTAAGATTGTCCGAATAGTTTCCATTTTGAAGGATGGAACTCTTAGGAATTTGTTTAGAATCTTTAAATCTAAGATTGGCCTGAAAGTTCCCTCTTTTTTGGGAACCACAAACAGGTTTGAGTAGAACCCTTGTCCTTGTTCCGACCGCGGAACCGGATGGATCACTCCCATTAATAACAGATCTTGTACACAGCGTAGAAACGCCTCTTTCTTTATCTGGTTTGTTGACAACCTTGACAGATGAAATCTCCCTCTTGGGGGAGATAATTTGAAGTCTAGAAGGTATCCCTGAGATATGATCTCTAGTGCCCAGGGATCCTGAACATCTCTTGCCCAGGCCTGGGCGAAGAGAGAAAGTCTGCCCCCCACTAGATCCGGTCCCGGATCGGGGGCTCTCGATTCATGCTGTCTTTGGGGCAGCAGCAGGTTTCCTGGCCTGCTTGCTCTTGTTCCAGGACTGGTTAGGCTTCCAGCCTTGCCTGTAACGAGCAACAGCTCCCTCCTGTTTTGGTGCAGTGGAGGTTGATGCTGCTCCTGTTTTGAAATTCCGAAAGGGACGAAAATTAGACTGTCTAGCCTTAGCTTTGGCTTTGTCTTGAGGTAGGGCGTGGCCCTTACCCCCTGTAATGTCAGCGATAATTTCTTTCAAACCGGGCCCAAATAAAGACTGCCCCTTGAAAGGTATATTAAGTAATTTGGACTTAGAAGTAACATCGGCTGACCAGGATTTTAGCCACAGCGCCCTACGTGCCTGTATGGCGAATTCTGAGTTCTTAGCCGTAAGTTTGGTTAAATGTACTACGGCCTCCGAAATGAAAGAATTAGCTAGTTTAAGGACTCTAAGCCTGTCCGTAATGTCGTCTAGCGTAGATGAACTAAGGTTCTCTTCCAGAGACTCAATCCAAAATGCTGCCGCAGCCGTAATCGGCGCGATACATGCAAGGGGTTGCAATATAAAACCTTGTTGAACAAACATTTTCTTAAGGTAACCCTCTAATTTTTTATCCATTGGATCTGAAAAAGCACAGCTATCCTCCACCGGGATAGTGGTACGCTTAGCTAAAGTAGAAACTGCTCCCTCCACCTTAGGGACCGTTTGCCATAAGTCCCGAGTGGTGGCGTCTATTGGAAACATCTTTCTAAATATTGGAGGGGGTGAGAACGGCACACCGGGTCTATCCCACTCCTTAGTAACAATTTCAGTTAGTCTCTTAGGTATAGGAAAAACGTCAGTACTCGCCGGTACCGCAAAGTATTTATCCAACCTACACAGTTTCTCTGGTATTGCAACGGTGTTACAATCATTAAGAGCTGCTAAGACCTCCCCTAGTAATACACGGAGGTTTTCCAATTTAAATTTAAAATTTGAAATATCTGAATCCAATCTGTTTGGATCAGAACCGTCACCCACAGAATGAAGCTCTCCGTCCTCATGCTCTGCGAGCTGTGACGCAGTATCAGACATGGCCCTAGTATTGTCAGCGCACTCTGTTCTCACCCCAGAGTGATCACGCTTGCCTCTTAGTTCTGGTAATTTAGACAAAACTTCAGTCATAACAGTAGCCATATCTTGTAATGTTATCTGTAATGGCCGCCCAGATGTACTAGGCGCCATAATATCACGCACCTCCCGGGCGGGAGATGCAGGTACTGCCGCGTGAGGCGAGTTAGTCGGCATAACTCTCCCCTCGCTGTTTGGTGAAATTTGTTCACATTGTACAGATTGACTTTTATTTAAAGTAGCATCAATACAGTTAGTACATAAATTTCTATTGGGCTCCACCTTGGCATTGGAACAAATGACACAGATATCTTCCTCTGAGTCAGACATGTTTAACACACTAGCAAAAAAACTTACAACTTGGTTATAATCTTTTTTAGCAAAAACGTACTGTGCCTCAAAGAGGTACTAAACGATTAAATGACAGTTGAAATAATGAACTGAAAAACAGTTATAGCATCAAACTTTAAAACAACACAACTTTTAGCAAAGGCTTGTTCCCATTAGTAAAATAACACTAATTAAATTTGACATAAAAAATGCAAAGCAACGTTTTTATTCACAGTCACTATAAGAATTCTCACAGCTCTGCTGAGAGAATTTACCTCCCTTCAAAGAAGTTTGAAGACCCCTGAGATCTGTCAGAGATGAACCGGATCATGCAGGAAATATAAAAGTAACTGACTGGAATTTTTTGATGCGTAGCAAAGAGCGCCAAAAACGGCCCCTCCCTCTCCCACACAGCAGTGAAGAGAAACGAAACTGTCACAAATAAAAGTAAAAAAGGCTGCCAAGTGGAAAATAATGCCCAAATATTTATTCACACAGTACCTCAGCAATGTAAACGATTCTACATTCCAGCAAAAACGTTTAACATGATAAATAGTTATTAAAAGGATTAGTGACCTTTAACAGAGTAGTTCCGGTGAAATACCATCCCCAGAATACTGAAGTGTATACATACATGTCATTTTAACGGTATGGCAGGATTTTCTCATCAATTCCATTCAGAAAATAAAAACTGCTACATACCTCAATGCAGATTCATCTGCCCGCTGTCCCCTGATCTGAAGCCTTTACCTCCCTCAGATGGCCGAGAACAGCAATATGATCTTAACAACTCCGGATAAAATCATAGTAAAAAACTCTGGCAGATTCTTCCTCAAACTCTGCCAGAGAAGTAATAACACGCTCCGGTGCTATTGTAAAATAACAAACTTTTGATTGAAGTCATAAAAACTAAGTATAATCACCATAGTCCTCTCACACATCCTATCTAGTCGTTGGGTGCAAGAGAATGACTGGGACTGACGTAGAGGGGAGGAGCTATATACAGCTCTGCTGGGTGAATCCTCTTGCATTTCCTGTTGGGGAGGAGTTATATCCCAGAAGTAATGATGACCCGTGGACTGATCACACATAACAGAAGAAAAATCAATATATTGTATGATTATTGCACTGAAACCTTACTTGTCTCATAGCATGGAAATGTTCATTTTTATGTTAAAATTGGACACAAATATTATATTGCCATTATTATGACTTGAAACAGTGTTTAGATTAGTGAAAGACAGCTAATGTATGTGGTCTCTGAGTCTAGCAGAGGAGGAAAATGAATTAGGCATACTTATAGATAAGTTAAGAATTAGTGCACAATGCAAGGCAGAGGCTTCTAATGGCTAGAAATAACTAGCATGTATTAAAAGAGGCATTGACGTGAAGGGAAGAAAACATAATTTATGCCTATCTGATAAATGTATTTATTTCCAGATATGGTGAGTCCACGGAATCATCAATTACTAGTGGGAATATCACTCAATTACTAGTGGGAATATCAGGAGGAGGCAAAGAGCACTACAGCAAAGCTGCTATGTATGTCACTTCCCTTATCCATAACCTCCAGTCATTCGGCCGAAGGAAAAATGGAAAAAGGAGATAACACAAAAGTGTAGAGGTGCCTGAGGTTTTAGAAAAAATAACTGTCTTAAATAAAGGGTGCGCCATGCACACTCCCACACATACAACTACAGATATTCACATGCACATTCACACACAGACACCTACAGATATTCACATGCACACTCACACACAGACACCTACAGACATTCACATGCATAATCACACACAGACACCTACAGATATTCACATGCACACACACACAGACACCTGCAGACATTCACATGCACACTCACACACAGACACCTGCAGACATTCACATGCACACTCACACACAGACACCTGCAGACTTTCACATGCACACTCACACACATACACCTGCAGACATTCACATGCACACTCACAGAGACACCCACAGACATTCACATGTACACTCACACACAGACACCCACAGACATTCACATGTACACTCACACACAGACACCTACAAATATTTACATGCACTCAGACACCTACAGATATTCATATGCACACTCACAGACACCTACAGATACCCACATGCACACTCACTCACAGACATTCACATGCACTCTCACACACAGACAACCACAGACATTCACATGCACACTCACACACAGACACCTACAAATATTCACATGCACACTCACACACAGACACCTACAGATATTCACATGCACATTCACACCCAGACACCTACAGATATTCACATGCATAATCACACACAGACACCTACAGATATTCACATGCACACACACACAGACACCTGCAGACATTCACATGCACACTCACACACAGACACCTGCAGACATTCACATGCACACTCACACACAGACACCTGCAGACTTTCACATGCACACTCACACACATACACCTGCAGACATTCACATGCACACTCACAGAGACACCCACAGACATTCACATGTACACTCACACACAGACACCCACAGACATTCACATGTACACTCACACACAGACACCTACAGATATTCATATGCACACTCACAGACATTCATATGCACTCTCACACACAACCACATACATTCACATGCACACTCACACACAGACACCTACAAATATTCACATGCACTCACACACAGACACCTACAGATACCCACATGCACACTCACTCACAGACATTCACATGCACTCTCACACACAGACAACCACAGACATTCACATGCACACTCACACACAGACACCTACAAATATTCACATGCACACTCACACACAGACACCTACAGATATTCACATGCACATTCACACCCAGACACCTACAGATATTCACATGCATACTCACACACAGAAACCTACAGATATTCACATGCACACTCACACACAGACACCTACAGACATTCACATGCACACTAACACACAGACACCTATAGACATTCACATGCACACTCACAGAGACACCCACAGACATTCACATGCACACTAACACACAGACACCCGCATGCACACTCACACACAGACACCTACAGATATTGACATGCACATTCACACACAGACACCTACAGATATTCACATGCACACTCACACACAGACACCTACAGATATGCACATACATACTCACACACAGACACCTACAGATATTCACATGCACACTCACACACATTCACATGCACACTCACACACAGACACCTACAGACATTCATATGCACAATCACACAGTCACCCACAGACATTCACATGCACACTCACACATAGACACCTACAGATATTCACATGCAAACTCACACACAGACACCTACAGATATTCACATGCACATTCACACACAGACACCTACATATATTCACATGCACACTCACACACAGACACCTAAAACATAAAATTAACTTATTGTTTGGTGTGCTCCACTACTGATGGTTCACCCCAAGTAGTGACAATTCTAAGTGCCCCTGGGAACTACCCAGTTCGCCCCCTTCTAAAAAAAACTACTTTTCTTCTGTGAGTGAGAAAAGGAAGCGAGAAAGGAGGGATTAATGGAGAGAGAGGATAGGGAAAGTAGATTAAAGGAACATAAAGGAGCATCAATAAAATTTTGTTGTTTGCTAGGTCATTTTCTTATTGCACTATTTCTTGCCTAGAACTATGTGTTTAACACACGTACACTCTGTAGTAAAAATGCACTGCTACTCCAAAGTTAAACATGGCCAGCCTATCTATATATGCATATCCACTGGCCACTTTTTTATCTAGAGTTCTGTGTGAGCAGTGCAGTGATAAAATGCTTTAGCCCATTATTGGTTAAACACATAGTTAAAGTCAGCTCCAGAGCAGCAATGCACTACTGGGAGCTAATTGAACCCATCTGGTGAGCCAATGACAAGAGGCATACATGTAAAGCCACCAATCACCAGCTAGCTCCCAGTACTGAATTGCTGCTTCTGTGCATACCTTGGTATGCGTTTCAACAAAGGATACCAAGAGAACAAAGTAAATTTGAGTATAGAAGCAAACTGAAAAATCTAATAAAATTGCATCCCATATCTGAATCATGCAAGTTTACTTTCATGTCTTTTTAATGAGCACCATGAGAACAAGAGGGAGTAAATAAGTCTTTCACACATATGAAGGTATAAGCTGCCTGATTCTCATAGCCCGAAACAGCAACACCTTTGGAACTATAGAGTCGTATATAACACTGTATATAACATCTCATCTGAGTTTTATTGGGAGAGTAGAATCAGATCTCTGTTGCTAGCATTTAAGGGCTATTCTTATTTGTATCTACCACTCTTCCATAACACAAACAATTCCTCATATTATTTAATAGAAAACTAGCTCACGTGTGAGTGACTAATGGTACAGTATATTTATGTACGAGACTGCGTATTTAGTATGTCTTTGCCAGCTTGTAAGTAACAACAAAAATGCTTATCACATTAAGGTAAAGTGTTTCCAGTCTCTGCCAACAGTGTGTTATAACACTAGCAATTGTGACTCTGGGCCTGTTTAAGACGCCCTCGTTTTATGGTCTTGCTCCTTGGAAACTGGAATAAAGGTAAAGACTGTTGTTAACTAAGATGCCTCCAGAAAGATTAAATATTAATTTACTCAGAGAGTAAAGAATGCAGGGTGCACTGCTAAGGAGTGGACTTTAATCTGATATTTCTTTGTTAAGAGCCCTATAAAATACCCTGCACCTACAGGCTCCAGATATGATTACACTTTCCTTTTTAATGCTGGCACTTGCTTATGTTGTTAAGAAGCCACATCTGTCAGTGCACTGGCACAAATGACACGTATAACCATTTTACCTAGAGAATCCTGAAACATTTTAATTTCCACTTCAGTTGCTGATGCTGGCATTCCTCTTTTTTGAAATCTGTGACTGTAGATGTGACTTTTTTATTCTTTAAAATATTTATTTTTGTAGTGTATGCCTTTAAAGGGACATTAAACACTTTGAGATGGTAATATAAAATGATACATTGTATATATAAAACAACTCTGCAATATACTTTCATTATTTATTTTGTCCTCTTTGCCTGTAATTCCATTCTGAAATTGTGAGCTTTTCAGTTTCTGTTAGAAATGGAAGTGCAGCACACTGTTAAATCCAGCACAACCATTGGCTGCACACTCTAGTGACCTATTTATAACGGTCCCTAATTGGCCACAGCAGAGAAGGTAACACAAGTTACAACATGGCAGCTCCCAGTGTTTTATAGACACTAAAACTTTACACTTATGTTGTCACTTTTTAAACTAATGAAACTTTAAAAAATACATCTACATGTTAGTCATGGACTAATCTTTTCTTTGAATGCATCAATTTTTTTTTGTTGACAAGAAGAAACACATTTACTTACATCTAGTACTTTTAAAAGAAAAAAAGAAATGTGAATTTCTGTATGTTATTATATTCCCCACGTTTGCAAATAAAGATTGAAGGTGTAACGCGTAAAGCGACATAAAAAGTATTTGTTAACACCCACCAAGTTAAACTAAGCCAGAAACAATCATATATTGAATGCATCATTCTATCTAGCATGTATTTAGTGTTTAATGTCCCTTTAATTGTATCCTGCCTTTTAAAATATATAAAATATTTTTAAACATGCCTCTTGATAGGTTGACCAGCTGCCCCCAACATTTGCTTCTTATTCTTTTGCAGGGATCAATTTAGCCAATGAGAAACTTACCACTCACCGCTTTTAATAACCTGCTCCTGGCCCAAAACTGTCTAACTAGCTTCTGCAGACAGACTGTGCACATCCACCGGGTGCACTTCTGTAAACAGTGAGTCACAATCACATACCTGATTGTGCCCCTGCAACTAATACCTACCTATCTATTGTTCACTGCTTGACTGGGCAATTCCAACAGAAAAGGTTTATTACACAGAGACATTTTAAAAAACAAAACAAAAAAACAATTCACTGTAATATATTATTAAATACTTTCAAGTGATTTTAAAAAAAATATATTTTATTTTCTATTTAAAAATAAATATATACAACATATAGAAGCAGATATGCAGCTATGATTCCCTGTTTCTTCCCTCTCATTCCCCTCTTTTATAGTTAGTGCATGATATATACCATCTTCCCTGCTGTCCTCAGACATCTCTGCTCTTATTCTTGGTGATTTCAGCACTTCTTTAACAAGTGCTCCAGCAGCTCTGGGTTACCTTCTGTTTGGGTCTTCACAATGGACTGATCACCACTCGCATGACTTCACTCCCTTCTTCCATCTTATTTCACAAATATTCTCCCATCTGCCCCCACCTCTTATTACTTATGAAATTCCTATTAACGGGGCTTTTCTCAAACTGCACTTTACTGTGGAATTCTCTGCCCCGTTCTGGAAGTCTTGCCTCAAGCTTTCACAGTCTCAAGCATTCCTAAACAATGACACCTGTTAAGTGATGCAAACCACCTACAATTATTTCTCTAATAGTTCACCTCAACCCCCCCCCCCCTTTTTCTTTCACTTCTTTTATGGTCTTAGAAGGACAGAAGACCACCTGTGCGGTAAATCACCTAGGGTACAGGTAGTTTATTATATATTGTAAGTCATGGAAGGGGCCCTTTGTTTCTTTTAGTTTGTGTAACTATATTGTTGTGGATATCACTATGCACAGAATGCCAACGTTCTGCGGAATATGTTGGCAAAAACAGAATTTATGCTTACCTGATAAATTACTTTCTCCAACGGTGTGTCCGGTCCACGGCGTCATCCTTACTTGTGGGATATTCTCCTCCCCAACAGGAAATGGCAAAGAGCCCAGCAAAGCTGGCCATATAGTCCCTCCTAGGCTCCGCCTACCCCAGTCATTCGACCGACGGACAGGAGGAAATATATATAGGAGAAACCATATGGTAACGTGGTGACTGTAGTTAGAGAAAATAATTCATCAGACCTGATTAAAAAACCAGGGCGGGCCGTGGACCGGACACACCGTTGGAGAAAGTAATTTATCAGGTAAGCATAAATTCTGTTTTCTCCAACATAGGTGTGTCCGGTCCACGGCGTCATCCTTACTTGTGGGAACCAATACCAAAGCTTTAGGACACGGATGAAGGGAGGGAGCAAATCAGGTCACCCAAACGGAAGGCACCACGGCTTGCAAAACCTTTCTCCCAAAAATAGCCTCCGAAGAAGCAAAAGTATATAATTTAAAAAATTTGGTCAACAGGAACCTCATTCTTGAAGGCCCATGTGGAAGCCACAGCCCTAGTGGAGTGAGCTGTGATACTTTCAGGAGGCTGCCGTCCGGCAGTCTCAAAAGCCAATCTGATGATGCTTTTAAACCAAAAGGAAAGAGAGGTAGAAGTTGCTTTTTTACCTCTCCTTTAACCAGAATAAACAACAAACAAAGAAGATGTTTGTCTAAAATCTTCAGTAGCCTCTAAATAGAATTTTAGAGCACGGACAACGTCCAAATTGTGTAACAAACGTTCCTTCTATGAAACTGGATTCGGACACAAAGAAGGTACAACTATCTCCTGGTTAATATTTTTGTTGGAAACAACCTTCGGAAGAAAACCAGGCTCAGTACGTAAAACCACCTTATCTGCATGGACCAGATAGGGCGGAGAACACTGCAGAGCAGATAACTCAGAAACTCTTCTAGCGGAAGAAATTGCAACCTAAAACAAAACTTTCCAAGATAATAACTTAATATCTACGGAATGTAAGGGTTCAAACGGAACCCCTTGAAGAACTGAAAGAACTAGATTAAGACTCCAGGGAAGAGTCAAAGGTCTGTAAACAGTCTTGATTCTAACCAGAGCCTGAACAAACGCTTAAACGTCTGGCACAGCTGCCAGACTTTTGTGAAGTAAAACAGATAAAGCAGAGATCTGTCCCTTCAGAGAACTCGCAGAAAATCCTTTCTCCAAACCTTCTTGTAGAAAGGAAAGAATCTTAGGAATTTTTATCTTGTTCCATGGGAATCCTTTAGATTCACACCAACAGATATATTTTTTCCATATATTATGGTAAATTTTTCTAGGTACAGGCTTTCTAGCCTGAATAAGAGTATCTATTACAGAATCTGAAAACCCACGCTTTGATAAAATCAAGCGTTCAAACTCCAAGCAGTCAGTTGGAGGAAAACCAGATTCGGATGTTCGAATGGACCCTGAATAAGAAGGTCCTGTCTCAAAGGTAGCTTCCATGGTGGAGCCGATGACACATTCACCAGGTCTGCATACCAAGTCCTGCGTGGCCACACAGGAACTATCAAGATCACCGAAGCCCTCTCCAGATTGATCCTGGCTACCAGCCTGGGAATGAGAGGAAACGGTGGGAATACATAAGCTAGGTTGAAGATCCAAGGTGCTACTATTGTATCCAATAGAGTCGCCTTGGGATCCCTGGATTTGGACCCGTAACAAGGGACCATGAAGTTCTGACGAGAGGCCATCAGAACCATGTCTGGAATGCCCCATAATTGAGTTATTTGGGCAAAGATTTCCAGATGGAGTTCCCACTCCCCCGGATGCTCCTCCATCGCCAGGGAACTCCTTGTTACCCCCTGATGGTTGATAAAGTCGTCAAAACCTTATCAATTTGGCCTTTGCTAGTCGAGGCCAAGCCTTGAGAGCATTGAATATCGCTCTCAGTTCCATTATGTTTATCGGGAGAAGAGAGTCTTCCCGAAACCATAGACCCTGAGCTTTCAGGGGTTCCCAGACCGCGCCCCAGCCCACCAGACTGGCGTCGGTCGTGACAATGACCTACTCTGGTCTGCGGAAGCTCATTCCCTGTGACAGGTTGTCCAGGGTCAGCCACCAACGGAGTGAATCTCTGGTTATTTGAACTACTTGTATCGTCGGAGACAAGTCTGTATAATCCCCATTCCACTGTCTGAGCATGCACAGGTGTAATGGTCTTAGATGAATTCGTGCAAAAGGAACTATGTCCATTGCCGCAACCATCAAACCTATTACTTCCATGCACTGCGCTATGGAAGGAAGAAGAACAGAATGAAGTACCTGACAAGAGCTTAGAAGTTTTGATTTTCTGGCCTCTGTCAGAAAAACCTTCATTTCTAAGGAAACTATTATTGTTCCCAAGAAGGGAACTCTTGTTGACGGGGACAGAGAACTTTTTTCTATGTTCACTTTCCACCTGTGAGATCTGAGAAAGGCTAGGACAATGTCCGTATGAGCCCTTGCTTTTGACAGAGACGACACTTGAATCAGGATGTCGTCCAAGTAAGGTACTACTGCAATGCCCCTTGGTCTTAGCACCGCTAGAAGGGACCCTAGTACCCTTGAGAAAATCCTTGGAGCAGTGGCTAATCCGAATGGAAGTGCCACAAACTGGTAATGCTTGTCCAGAAAGGCGAACCTTAGGAACCGAAAATGTTCCTTGTGGATAGGAATACGTAGGTACGCATCCTTTAAGTCCACCGTGGTCATGAATTGACCTTCCTGGATGGTAGGAAGGATCGTTCGAATGGTTTCCATTTTGAACGATGAAACCCTTAGAAACTTGTTTAGAATCTTGAGATCTAAAATAGGTCTGAATGTTCCCTCTTTTTTGGGAATTATGAACAGTTTGGAGTAAAAACCCATCCCTTGTTCTCCTAATGGAACAGGATGAATCACTCCCATGCTTAACAGGTCTTCTACACAGTGTAAGAATGCCTGTTCGAAGATAATTGAGACCCGTGGAACCTTCCCCTTGGGGGTAGTTCCCTGAATTCCAGGAGATAACCTTGAGAAACTATTTCTAGCGCCCAAGGATCCTGAACATCTCTTGCCCCAGCCTGAGCAAAGAGAGAAAGTCTGCCCCCCACCAGATCCTTCCCAGATCGGGGGCCAACACTTCATGCTGTTTTGGTAGCAGTGGCAGGTGACTTGGCCTGCTTACCCTTGTTCCAGCCTTGCATCGGCCTCCAGGCTGGCTTGGTTTGAGAAGTATTACCCTCTTGCTTAGAGGGTGTAGAATTTGAGGCTGGTCCGTTTCTGCAAAAGGGACGAAAATTTGGCTTATTTTTAGCCTTAAAAGACCTATCCAGAGGAAGGGCGTGGCCCTTTCCCCCAGTGATGTCTGAAATAATCTCTTTCAAGTCAGGGCCAAACAGTGTTTTACCCTTGAAAGGGATGTTAAGCAAAAGCGCTCTGCGCGCCACGATAGCAAACCCTGAATTATTCGCCGCTTATCTAGCTAATTGCAAAGCGGCATCTAAAATAAAAGAGTTAGCCAATTTAAGAGCTTGAACTCTGTCCAAAACCTCCTCGTACGAAGATTCTTTATTGAGCGACTTTTCTAGTTCTTCGAACCAGAAACACGCAGCTGTAGTGACAGGAACAATGCATGAAATTGGTTGTAGAAGGTAACCTTGCTGAACAAACATCTTTTTAAGCAAACCTTCTAACCTTTAATCCATAGGATCTTGAAAGCACAACTATCTTCTATAGGAATAGAAGTGCGTTTGTTTAGAGTAGAAACCGCCCCCTCGACCTTGGGGACTGTATGCTATAAGTCCTTTCTGGGGTCGACTATAGGAAATAATTTCTTAAATATAGGGGGAGGACAAAAGGTATGCCGGGCCTTTCCCACTCCTTATTTACTATGTCCGCCACCCGCTTGGGTATAGGAAAAACATCGGGGGGCACCGGAACCTCTAGGAACTTGTCCATCTTACCTAATTTCTCTGGAATGACCAAATTGTCACAATCATCCAGAGTAGATAATACCTCCTTAAGTAGTGCGTGGAGATGTTGTAATTTAAATTTAAAAGTTACAATATCAGGTTCTGCTTGTTGAGAAATTTTCCCTGAATCTGAAATTTCTCCCTCAGACAAAAACCTCCCTCCTGGCCCCTTCAGATAGGTGTGAGGGTATGTCAGAACAGATATCATCAGCGTCCTCTTGCTCTTCAGTGTTTAAAACAGAGCAATCACGCTTTCTCTGATAAGTAGGCATTTTGGAAAAAATGCATGCAATAGAATTATCCATTACAGCCATTAATTGTTGTATGGTAATAAGTATTGGCGCACTAGATGTACTAGGGGCCTCTTGTGTGGGCAAAACTGGTGTAGACACAGAAGGGGATGATGCAGTACCATGCTTACTCCCCTTATTAGAGGAATCATCTTGGGCAATATCATATCTATGGCATTATTATCCCTACTTTGTTTGGACATTATGACACAAATATATCACATATATTTAAATGGGGAGACACATTGGCTTTCATACATATAGAACATCGTTATCTGATGGTTCAGACATGTTAAACAGGCTTAAACTTGTCAACAAAGCACAAAAAACGTTTTACAATAAAACCGTTACTGTCCCTTTAAATTTTAAACTGAACACACTTTATTACTGAAAATGTGAAAAAGTATGAAGGAATTGTTCAAAATTCACCAAAATTTCACCACAGTAACTTAAAGCCTTAAAAGTACTGCACACCAAATTTGAAAGCTTTAACCCTTAAAATAACGGAACCGGAGCCGTTTTTACATTTAACCCCTATACAGTCCCAGGTATCTGCTTTGCTGAGACCCAACCAAGCCCAGAGGGGAATACGATACCAAATGATGCCTTCTATAAGCTTTTTCAGTGGTTCTTAGCTCCTCACACATGCATCTGCATGCCATGCTTTCCAAAAACAACTGCGCATTAGAGGCGCGAAAATGAGGCTCTGTCTATGACTAGAAAAGGCCCCCAGTGAAAAAGGTGTCCAATACAGTGCCTGCCGTTTTTATTAAAACAATCCCCAAGATTTAACAACTATTAAAAGTAATAATCTGCCAAATATACTTAGTAAAGTAATCGTTTTAGTCCAGAAAAATGTCTACCAGTTTTTTAAGCCCTAATGAAGCCCTTTATTCTTTTACTTAAACTAAGAAAATGGCTTACCGGTTCCCATAGGGAAAATGACAGCTTCCAGCATTACCGAGTCTTGTTAGAAATGTGTCATACCTCAAGCAGCAAAGTCTGCCCACTGTTTCCCCCAACTGAAGTTACTTCATCTCAACAGTCCTGTGTGGAAACAGCTATCGATTTTAATAACGGTTGCTAAAATCATTTTCCTCTTACAAACAGAAATCTTCATCTCTTTTCTGTTTCAGAGTAAATAGTACATACCAGCACTATTTTAAAATAACAAACTCTTGATTGAAGAACAAAAACTACATTTAAACACCAAAAAACTCTAAGCCATCTCCGTGGAGATGTTGCCTGTGCAACGGCAAAGAGAATGACTGGGGTAGGCGGAGCCTAGGAGGGACTATATGGCCAGCTTTGCTGGGCTCTTTGCCATTTCCTGTTGGGGAGGAGAATATCCCACAAGTAAGGATGACGCCGTGGACCGGACACACCTATGTTGGAGAAATAATAATTAAATAATAAAACACTGTAGCCACTAGGGAAAAATAAATTCACTATGTTTTTTTTACTGGAGAACTGTGGGGTGTAAAAACATTGCTCTATGTGAGCTACTGTCAGCCAAGGGGATAAAATTACTGCTCATTTGTGAAAAATATGTACATCAAGGTCAAGGATGGGACCTATGTGTGACCCCACCTACCACCAGAGCCCACTCACCTATAGGTCATCCAGTATTTTTGTGGTTGACAAGAAAATATACAGACTTCCTTAATATATATGGTATTTTTAGCTTAATCCATAACAAAGAGAACAAGAAAATGGGCATTTGCACTTCAGTACACCTGTTTATGCAGCATTAAGTCAGGCAAGTGTACATATAGTGCTAACATTCTAAGCATGTAATAATACAGCATATGCCATTTATATCAGTAAGACAGAAGCAATCAGTGTAACAAAGTTAAAGGGACATAATACTCATATGCTAAATCACTTGAAACTGATGCAGTATAACTGTAAAAAGCTGACAGGAAAATATCACCTGAGCATCTCTATGTAAAAAAGAAGATATTTGACCACACAATTTCCTCAGCTCAGGAGAGTAAGTTCTGTGTAAAATGTTATACTCAGCTGCAGCCCAGATGCAGGTAAAAAAAAAAATAATAATAAAGAAATGAACAGCAGCCAATCAGCATCAACAGTGCTGAGGTCATGAACTCTTTTACTGTGAACTCATGAGATTTCACTTAACTCTCATGAGATTTCATTGTAAACTTCCTTACACTGAATAGGAAAATAAGATGAGCATGAAAGCTCGCTCCTTCCGCTGTCCGGGAAAGACAGGCTGATTTGCTGCTTAGAAGTCCTTTACAATGGGATGTGGCTACTGAGAAACTTTTGAGGTAAAATATCTTTCTTTTTTACATAGAGATGTTCAGGTGATATTTTCTAGTCAGCTTTTTACAGCTATGCTGCATCACTTTCAAGTGTTTAAACATTTGGGTATTATGGCCCTTTAAATATCACTCTGGCAGGGTAAAATGTTGTGAGGTGAGGATATTTGTAAGAATCTTCCACAGCATTTTCTGTGACACTCTATAAAACGAGCTCTGAACAGAAGTATAAATACTGATAATATGTAACATCCAAATCAACATAAAAATGTACTTCAATAATCAGCATTTCTTCTAGTTAGAATCATACAAACATTTACGGCTAGATTTGGAGTTTTGTCGGTAACGAGCCGAAAAACTAACACCCGCGTTTTACTGGCCGCACCATAAAAATAACTCTGGTATCGAGAGTCCACATAAAGGCTGCGTTAGGCTCCAAAAAAGGAGCGTAGAGCATTTTTAACGCAGCTTCAACTCTCGATACCAGAGTTGCTTACGGACGCGGCCAGCCTCAAAAACGTGCTCGTGCACGATTCCCCCATAGGAAACAATGGGGCTGTTTGAGCTGAAAAAAAACCTAACACCTGCAAAAAAGCCGCGTTCAGCTCCTAACGCAGCCCCATTGTTTCCTATGGGGAAACACTTCCTATGTCTGCACCTAACACCCTAACATGTACCCCGAGTCTAAACACCCCTAACCTTACACTTATTAACCCCTAATCTGCCGCCCCCGCTATCGCTGACCCCTGCATATTATTATTAACCCCTAATCTGCCGCTCCGTAAACCGCCGCTACTTACATTATCCCTATGTACCCCTAATCTGCTGCCCTAACATCGCCAACCCCTATATTATATTTATTAACCCCTAATCTGCCCCCCACAACGTCGCCTCCACCTGCCTACACTTATTAACCCCTAATCTGCCGAGCGGACCTGAGCGCTACTATAATAAAGTTATTAACCCCTAATCCGCCTCACTAACCCTATCATAAATAGTATTAACCCCTAATCTGCCCTCCCTAACATCGCCGACACCTAACTTCAATTATTAACCCCTAATCTGCCGACCGGAGCTCACCGCTATTCTAATAAATGGATTAACCCCTAAAGCTAAGTCTAACCCTAATACTAACACCCCCCTAAGTTAAATATAATTTAAATCTAACGAAATAAATTAACTCTTATTAAATAAATTATTCCAATTTAAAGATAAATACTTACCTGTAAAATAAATCCTAATATAGCTACAATATAAATTATATTTATATTATAGCTATTTTAGGATTTATATTTATTTTACAGGTAACTTTGTATTTATTTTAACCAGGTACAATAGCTATTAAATAGTTAAGAACTATTTAATAGCTACCTAGTTAAAATAATTACAAAATTACCTGTAAAATAAATCCTAACCTAAGTTACAAATAAACCTAACACTAGACTATCAATAAATTAATTAAATAAACTACCTACAATTAACCTAACACTACACTATCAATAAATTAATTAAATACAATTGCTACAAATAAATACAATTAAATAAACTAGCTAAAGTACAAAAAAAAAAATAACTAAGTTACAAAAAATAAAAAAATATTTACAAACATAAGAAAAATATTACAACAATTTTAAACTAATTACACCTACTCTAAGCCCCCTAATAAAATAACAAAGACCCCCCAAAATAAAAAAAATGCCCTACCCTATTCTAAATTACTACAGTTCAAAGCTCTTTTACCTTACCAGCCCTGAACAGGGCCCTTTGCGGGGAATGCCCCAAAGAATTCAGCTCTTTTGCCTGTAAAAAAAAACATACAATACCCCCCCCAACATTACAACCCACCACCCACATACCCCTAATCTAACCCAAACCCCCCTTAAATAAACCTAACACTAAGCCCCTGAAGATCTTCCTACCTTATCTTCACCCTGCCAGGTTCACCGATCCGTCCTGAAGAGCTCCTCCGATGTCCTGATCCAAGGCTGAAGAGGTCCATGATCCGGATGAAGTCTTCTATCAACGGCATCTTCAATCTTCTTTCTTCCGGATCCATCTTGCAGACCTCCGACGCGGAACATCCTCTTCTCCCGACGCCTACTAGCCGAATGACGGTTCCTTTAAGGGACGTCATCCAAGATGGCGTCCCTCGAATTCCGATTGGCTGATAGGATTCTATCAGCCAATCGGAATTAAGGTAGGAATATTCTGATTGGCTGATGGAATCAGCCAATCAGAATCAAGTTCAATCCGATTGGCTGATCCAATCAGCCAATCAGATTGAGCTCGCATTCTATTGGCTGTTCCATCAGCCAATCAGAATATTCCTACCTTAATTCCGATTGGCTGATAGAATCCTATCAGCCAATCGGAATTCGAGGGACGCCATCTTGGATGACGTCCCTTAAAGGAACCGTCATTCTGCAGTTGGACGTCGCCGGAAGAAGATGGGTCCGCGGTGGAGGTCTTCAGGATGGAGCCCGTCGTCATCGGATGAAGATAGAAGATGCCGCTTGGATCAAGATGGTTGCCGGTCCGGATCGCCTCTTCTTCCCAGATAGGATGAAGACTTTGGAGCCTCTTCTGGACCTCTTCAGGCACCGGATGATGGATCGCCAACCCCCGCTTGGGTTGGATGAAGATTTTGGAGCCAGGACGGATCGGTGATACCTGGTGAGGTGAAGACAAGGTAGGATGATCTTCAGGGGCTTAGTGTTAGGTTTATTTAAGGGGGGTTTGGGTTAGATTAGGGGTATGTGGGTGGTGGGTTGTAATGTTGGGGGGGGGTATTGTATGTTTTTTTTTTCAGGCAAAAGAGCTGAACTTCTTGGGGCATGCCCCGCAAAGGGCCCTGTTCAGGGCTGGTAAGGTAAAAGAGCTTTTAACTTTAGTAATTTAGAATAGGGTAGGGCATTTTTTTATTTTGGGGGGCTTTGTTGTTTTATTAGGGGGCTTAGAGTAGGTGTAATTAGTTTAAAATTGTTGTAATATTTTTCTTATGTTTGTAGATATCTTTTTTATTTTTTGTAACTTAGTTCTTTTTTATTTTTTGTACTTTAGCAAGTTTATTTAATTGTATTTATTTGTAGGAATTGTATTTAATTAATTTATTGATAGTGTAGTGTTAGGTTAATTGTAGGTAATTGTAGGTAGTTTATTTAATTAATTTATTGATAGTATAGTGTTAGTTTTAATTGTAACTTAGGTTAGGATTTCTTTTACAGGTAAATTTGTAATTATTTTAACTATTTTAGCTATTAAATAGTTCTTAACTATTTAATAGCTATTGTACCTGGTTAAAATAAATACAAAGTTACCTGTAAAATAAATATAAATCCTAAAATAGCTATAATATAAATATAATTTATATTGTAGCTATATTAGGATTTATTTTACAGGTAAGTATTTATCTTTAAATAGGAATAATTTATTTAATAAGAGTTAATTTATTTCGTTAGATTTAAATTATATTTAACTTAGGGGGGTGTTAGTATTAGGGTTAGACTTAGCTTTAGGGGTTAATCCATTTATTAGAATAGCGGTGAGCTCCGGTCGGCAGATTAGGGGTTAATAATTGAAGTTAGGTGTCGGCGATGTTAGGGAGGGCAGATTAGGGGTTAATACTATTTATGATAGGGTTAGTGAGGCGGATTAGGGGTTAATAACTTTATTATAGTAGCGCTCAGGTCCGCTCGGCAGATTAGGGGTTAATAAGTGTAGGCAGGTGGAGGCGACGTTGTGGGGGGCAGATTAGGGGTTAATAAATATAATATAGGGGTCGGCGGTGTTAGGGGCAGCAGATTAGGGGTACATAGGGATAATGTAGCTGGCGGCGGCGTGCGGACAACAGATTAGGGGTTAATAAGTGTAGGTAGCTGGCGGAGACGTTGTGGGGGGCAGATTAGGGGTTAATAAATATAATACAGGGGTCGGCGGTGTTAGGGGCAGCAGATTAGGGGTACATAAGGATAACGTAGGTGGCGGTCGGCAGATTAGGGGTTAAAAAAATTTAATCGAGTGGCGGCGATGTGGGGGGACCTCGGTTTAGGGGTACATAGGTAGTTTATGGGTGTTAGTGTACTTTAGAGTACAGTAGTTAAGAGCTTTATAAACCGGCGTTAGCCCAGAAAGCTCTTAACTACTGACTTTTTTCCTGCGGCTGGAGTTTTGTCGTTAGATGTCTAACGCTCACTTCAGAAACGACTCTAAATACTGGAGTTAGGAAGATCCCATTGAAAAGATAGGATACGCAATTGACGTAAGGGGATCTGCGGTATGGAAAAGTCGCGGCTGAAAAGTGAGCGTTAGACCCTATTTTGAGTGACTCTAAATACCGGCGGTAGCCTAAAACCAGCGTTAGGAGCCTCTAACGCTGGTTTTCACGGCTACCGCCAAACTCCAAATCTAGGTCTTAATGTTCAGGATTTTTCATTGATTTAGCTGTAGTTACACAGTATTATATCAGTACAAAATGGGACATGCACCCTCAAAGAACTGTCTCAAACTTAGACTCTTGCGGCTAGATTACGAGTTGTGCATTAGGCTTAAAAAGCAGCGTTGGCCGGTCCTAACGTTGCTTTTTAACGCCCGCTGGTATTACGAGTCTTGCAGGTACAGGTGTACCGCTCACTTTTTTGGCCAGACTTGGAAATACCGCAAATCCACTTACGTAAATTGCGTATCCTCTTTTTTCAATGGGACTTGCATAGCGCCGGTATTACGAGTCTGACAAAAAGTGAACGGTAGACCCTCTCCTGTCAAGACTGGTACCGCATTTTAAAGTCAGTAGTTAAGAGTTTTACACTACAACGCTGTAGCATAAAACTCTTAACTAAAGTGCTAAAAAGTACACTACACACCCATAAACTACCTATTAACCCCTAAACCGAGGACCTCCCACATCGCAAACACTAAAATAAAAATTTTAACCCCTAATCTGCCGAACCGGACATTGCCACCACTATAATAAATATATTAACCCCTAAACCGCCGCACTCCCGCATCGCAAACACTAGTTAAATATTATTAACCCCTAATCTGCCGTTCCTAACATCGCCAACACCTACCTACATTTATTAACCCCTAATCTGCCGCCCCCAACGTCGCCACCACTATATTAAAGTTATTAACCCCTATATCTAAGTCTAACCCTAACCCCCCTAACTTAAATATAATTTAAATAAATAAATAAATCTAAATAAAAATAACTATCATTAACTAAATTATTCCTATTTATAACTAAATACTTACCTATAAAATAAACCCTAAGTTAGCTACAATATAACTAATAGTTACATTGTAGCTAGCTTAGGGTTTATTTTTAGTTTACAGGCAAATTTGTATTTATTTTAACTAGGTAGAATAGATACTAATTAGTTATTAACTATTTCATAAACTACCTAGCTAAAATAAAGACAAATTTACCTGTAAAATTAAACCTAACCTAAGTTACAATTACACATAACACTACACTATAATTAAATTAATTCCCTAAATTAAATACAATTAAATACAATTAAATAAAATTATCTAAAGTACAAAAAAAACAAACACTAAATTACAGAAAATAATCAGCCAATCGGAATTAAGGTAGAAAAAATCCTATTGGCTGAGGCAATCAGCCAATAGGATTGAGCTGGCATTCTATTGGCTGATTGGAACAGCCAATAGAATGCCAGCTCAATCCTATTGGCTGATTGGATCAGCCAATAGGATTGAACTTCAATCCTATTAGCTGATTGCATCAGCCAATAGGATTTTTTCTACCTTAATTCCGATTGGGTGATAGAATTCTATCAGCCAATCGGAATTGAAGGGACGCCATCTTGGATGACGTCTCTTAAAGGAACCGTCATTTAGTAAGAAGACTTCGTTGGAAGAGGATGCTCCGCGCCGGATGTCTTGAAGATGGGCCCGCTCCACGCTGGATGGATGAAGATGCCGTCTGGATGAAGACTTCTGCCCATCTGGAGGACCACTTCATCCGGCTTGGATGAAGACTTCTCCCAGCTTCGTTGAGGACTTCGGCCCGGTTGGATGAAGACTTCTCCCGGTAAGGTGATCTTCAAGGGGTTAGTGTTAGGTTTTTTTAAAGGGGTATTGGGTGGGTTTTAGTGTAGGGTTGGTTGTGTGGGTGATGGGTTTTAATGTTGGGGGGATTTGCAATTTTTTTTACAGGTAAAAGAGCTGATTACATTGGGACAATGCCCCGCAAAAGGCCCTTTTAAGGGCTATTTGTAATTTAGTGTAGGGTAGGGCTTTTTTTTATTTTGGGGGGGCTTTTTTAATTTTGTTAGGGGGATTAGATTTTTTTGTACTTTAGATAATTTTATTTAATTGTATTTAATTGTATTTAATTTAGGGAATTAATTTAATTATAGTGTAGTGTTAGGTGTTAGTGTAATTTAGGTTAGGTTTTATTTTACAGGTAAATTTGTCTTTATTTTATCTAGGTAGTTATTAAATAGTTAATAACTATTTAATAACTATTCTACCTAGTTAAAATAAATACAAACTTGCCTGTAAAATAAAAAATAAACAATAAGCTAGATACAATGTAACTATTAGTTATATTGTAGCTAGCTTAGGGTTTACTTTATATGTAAGTATTTCTTTTAAATAGGAATTATTTAGTTAATTATAGTAATTTTATTTATATTTATTTAAATTATATTTAAGTTAGTGGGGGTTAGGGTTAGACTTGGGTTTAGGGGTTAATAAATTTAGAATAGTGGCGGCGACGTTGGGGACAGCAGATTAGGGATTAATAAATGTAAGTAGGTGGCGGCGATGTTAGGGACGGCAGATTAGGGGTTAATAATATTTAACTAATGTTTGCTATGCGGGAGTGCGGCGGTTTAGGGGTTAATATGTTTATTATAGTGGTGGTGACGTTGGGGTTAATAATATAATGTAGGTTGCGGCGATGTCGGGGGCGGCAGATTAGTGGTTAATAAGTGTAAGATTAGGGGTGTTTAGACTCAGGGTTCATGTTAGGGTGTTAGGTGTAGACATAAATTTTATTTCCCCATAGGAATCAATGGGGCTGCGTTACTGATTTTTAGGCTGCTTTTTTTGCAGATGTTAGACTTTTTTTCAGCCGGATCTCCCCATTGATTCCTATGGGGAAATCGTGCATGACCACGTTACACCAGCTCAGCGCTAACATAAGCAGCGCTGGTATTGGAGTGCGGTAATGAGCAAAATTTTGCTCAACGCTCACTTCTTGTCTGGTTTGTAAAAACCCGTAATACCAGCGTTGTCTGTAAGTGAGCGGTGAGCATAAACTGCTCGTTAGCACCGCATAGCCTCTAACACAAAACTCGTAATCTAGCCGTTGGTTTTTAGACTTGGTCACCCCCTGCTGGTACTACCTAATAACACCAAATTATATGTTTCCATACCCAGAATGCACTGGTACTGAGCACATATATTTCTATAATAATGCTCTCTATACATTAATAGGAAAATATTGCAGACAAATATGCAAGTTGTTAGTGTATTATAGTTCTGCAGTCAGCTATAAAGAGCTAAATAGAAGGTATATAAGAAATGTAGCACAAACTTGGAAAGAGACAGTGCAGCGCCACAAGAATTTGTTTGCAGAGGTCTCATACACACAAAACTGTATTAGGCTACTTTGGATCTTAACAAAAAAAATCCTACTGATTATTACCCAACTACTGCTATGTTTAGTCATGACCTAAATAACATTACTTTTAGAGTATTAGGTGCCTCATTTCTTGGTGTACCAGGGTATGAATATAGAGTTTAAATGTGTGTGGGTAGCCTACTGCCCCCTATTTGTATGCAAAAGTGTATATACAAAAGTAGCCTCAGACAGCAAGTTGGATACTGGCACTAATGCCACCCTGACTTTATAACACATGTTTTGTTTATAAATGAAGGGGATATGCTGCCAGTGCCTCAACCAGATCTAAATACCCATCCTAAATTTATATTTATTCAAAATAGAAACAAAAACAAGAAAATGATTTGATTAAATAAAGCTTCACATACTGTCCTGAGACTGCATCTGTCTGTGATCATTCCACAGTTTGAAGTGGCTTGAGAAACGAAAAGGGTTTCAGACTCAAATCAGGGGCAGTCGCCGTCATTATGGATGCAAGCCATTTGTGGGAGCACTCTAGCTTAGAATTCTGAAGGATGCAAATTCTCTTATTTACTGTTTGCTTGGTCTGCTATTAATATATACAAATCAAAACAACCAACCCAAAACAAGCACAACCTGTAGTGCACACAAGTTATTTATTACAGATCTCTAGATTTCTACATATCACCAGAAATATAATTTGGCCATATGATAACTCGCCTAACAAATATGTTAAAGTATTGATTACATTATGACACTATCTGTAGTCTAACTATACTATCTGAGAAAACAGACTAGGATTATTTTTTTAAGTGGGTACTGTATATTAACACGAACATCCAAAAATCTTTATAATGCTATGGAATCCCACTAATTTGAGTGAGAATTATTGCATTAGCATTTTGTATTTAGTCTAGACACTTGGGCAGCTGGACTTTGGCAGCCTGAATATGAGATGCTGAACAATGCAAATTTATCTTTACGGCGCTGGTTCTCAGCCATTTCTGGTTTATGACATAAATGGCATATTTAAGTGACATGAACATAACTAAATATTTATCATAACAAAATAAGAAGGGTTAAATGTGGTACAACAAAAAAAGTGCATTTCATAACATGATAGAAAAACTTATCAAAAAAGTCATGGTAGTTAGTTTAAAAATAAAACACAATAAAACAAGACATCGTTTTATATATATATATATATATATATATATATATATATATATATATATTTATATTTATTTACACCCAAATTAACAAGATATTGGTATACATCTACATGCCATTTAACGTTATATTGAACCTTACCAGTCATCATAAAGGTATGCTTCCAGTAAAATCAACCCCCCCATTGTAACCTCTTTTATATACCACTTCTTTTGGATTAAAAAGTGTTTTACGTGTGCACTTTTTTGTTAAGATAATTTATTTTAGTTGCACTATGTTAGCACAGAACTAGCAACAGGAAGAAAAAGAGGAACTCCTAACGACTCAAGGAACAAAGTATTTTTGGCAACCACAAAACAATAATTGGGTGATCGTACACAGGGAAGACTGTCGGACTGCCCTACACGACTGCTTAACTGAAGCTTTATTATTTACAACCTGTGATGAAGTCATAACACTAGTGATTGGACTTTAAACTTAAAATGTGGGACTACTTCCTGAAATTCCTAAGCCATGATGACAGAGATACAAATCGAAATTTTGCAAGTCTGTGGAATGTTGCTTATTTGATTTGCTTGGTCATCAATTAGCAGATTTTTTAAGGGATCATTATGAGGGTCCGCAGGCCCTAAAGTGTAGTCACATAGCACATTTCTTAGGGCGTCAGTGGCACACAGGTGCCTGGGAAAATGTAGGGAATTGGCTGTTATTTCTCAGAAAGGTAGGTTTCTGCTCTTCTAAAATTATTTCAGTGTAATTTCTTTCAAACTCTTAAAAATCTCTGTATGGTTTCTTCTCTTGGGGGTCTATTTATCAAAGTGTTAACCGAAAATTCACTGGAATTCCGCATCGTAATTGTTGCGAGATTGGTCCGACCTAGTTATAAAAGCCTCAAGATCGGCAAATGTTAAAATTTGTGACGTAACATACGATCCCAATCCGACGCAGATCGATGCTTACGTCATTACAGATGTTCCGAATACACATTCGGCTCTATTTGACACTTTTCCCTATTTATCAAATAGTTAACAGGTACGCTCGCAGCTATTCCGACGCATCGTACCTGGTTTTGAATCCGCCACCCTTGAGACCGCAGATGCCATAGAAATCAATGGAAGTCTGAAAGCACCAAAAGCTTATGATCGATGGTGCAAGATAATGAAATATAGGAAGATTAGGGAACTATAGAGGATTTTTTGGCATTAAAGCCAAGTGTAGAATTAAACGCTAACTTATCAAATATATATATAGGGATAAAAATTACACTTTATTTAACATATATTAAAAAAATAGAAAAAATAGTGAGACAGACATGCATCTGGAATATTGGAAATGGGTATATATACTTCCAAATTCCATATAAGTCAGTATTCCATTGACAGTGTCTTACATTAAAAAACAGAATTTATGCTTACCTGATAAGTTTCTTTCTCTTGTGATGTATCGAGTCCACGGATTCATCCATACTTGTGGGATATTCTCCTTCCTAACAGGAAGTGGCAAAGAGAGCACCCACAGCAGAGCTGTCTATATAGCTCCTCCCTTAGCTCCACCCCCCCAGTCATTCGACCGAAGGCTAGGAAGAAAAAGGAGAAACTATAGGGTGCAGAGGTGACTGAAGATTTTTAAATACAAATATACTACCTGTCTTAAACAGACAGGGCGGGCCGTGGACTCGATACATCACAAGAGAAAGAAATTTATCAGGTAAGCATAAATTCTGTTTTCTCTTGTAAGATCTATTGAGTCCACGGATTCATCCATACTTGTGGGATACCAATACCAAAGCTTTAGGACACGGATGAAGGGAGGGACAAGACAGGTACCTTAAATGGAAGGCACCACTGCTTGTAGAACCTTTCTCCCAAAAATAGCCTCCAAAGAAGCAAAAGTATCGAATTTGTAAAATTTGGAAAAAGTATGAAGCGAAGACCAAGTCGCCACCTTACAAATCTGTTCAACAGAAGCCTCATTTTTAAAAGCCCATGTGGAAGCCACTGTTCTAGTAGAATGAGCAGTAATCCTTTCAGGAGGCTGCTGGCCAGCAGTCTCATAAGCCAAACTGATGATGCTTTTCAGCCAAAAAGAAAGAGAGGTAGTCGTAGCTTTTTGTCCTCTCCGTTTACCAGAATAAACAACAAACAATGAAGATGTTTGACGGAAATCTTTGGTTGCTTGTAAGTAGAACTTTAGAGCACGAACCACATCAAGATTGTGCAACAGACGTTCCTCCTTTGAAGAAGGATTAGGACACAGAGAAGGAACAACAATTTCCTGATTGATATTCCTATTAGAAACAAACTTGGGAAGGAATCCAGGTTTGGTATGCAAAACCACCTTATCTGCATGGAAGATAAGGTGAGTCACACTGTAAAGCAGATAATTCAGAAACTCTTCGGGCCGAAGAGATAGCTACTAAAAACAGAACTTTCCAAGATAGAAGCTTAATATCTATGGAATGCATAGGTTCAAACAGAACCCCTTGAAGAACTTTAAGAACTAAGTTTAGGCTCCATGGCGGAGCAACAGGTTTGAATACAGGCTTGATTCTGACTAAAGCCTGACTAAACACTTGAACGTCTGGGACATCTGCCAGACGCTTGTGTAAAAGAATAGACAAAGCAGAAATTTGTCATTTTAAGGAGCTAGCTGATAATCCCTTCACCAATCCTTCTTGGAGAAAAGACAATATTCTAGGAATCCTAATCTTACTCCATGAGTAACCCTTGGATTCACACCAATAAAGATATTTGCGCCGGGGGGCGTGGCTAAGAAGCGGCCATGAACAGTCGCACTTTATGAAGCTCCTGAGGCTGTTTTACTAATTCACAAACATATATGGGATATAGCTTTAACCTCACGTTACAACTATAGCATACTTCTACTACTTTCTCTGCAGACTCGAGTTGCGCCCAAAATTTGTGAGCGTACAGCTTTTAGGGGCTGAATTAGCCGAATTTTAATGAAAGGCCGCCACCCGTACATAAGCCTACAATCATATACCCAACGACTAAACTCATGCAACTCCCATGCTGGGCACCCGTGAAGATCTTATGCCATAATACATAACTGACTTTAACACCTGGTGCACTAAGTCAAGCTACTGGTCGGGTAAGAGGGCGGCCTGCAACTTTGTGCTCAACCCCCCCCCCCCGGTTCGGGGACAGTGGCCCCATCTAAATAACACTTTCAGATATCAGGATGGAGGAGTTCCACATAAGCATAGCAGCTTCACTGCTTGAACTCGAGCGTAGACTGGATAGGGAGTTTGCTGACCTAATAGCCATCGTCAAGGGGTCTTATACAGAAGATGGCGCTGAACAACCACCACTATCTGAAGGTAACGCCACAGAACCGAGGCACGATGTGAAACACACTCTGCGATATAATCCGGAAGGGAGCGGGCAGAATCCTGGCCCTGCTGAGAGAGAGAGCGCCGAAAGCAACCTAAAGGTTCACCCCTTGGTTCACCAACCAGCTCCCTGCACAGCAGCATCGAACGCCATGAGACTTAACACTACCTTGTGTGCCGACAAGACGGGTATCTTTGCTTCAGAGTATTCAACACTGGCCCAGCCTTATACTTTTACTCCGGCTCCAGATGGGGAACTATCATTCCAGAATCTTAAAGCCCCTGGGCTACTGAACTGGTTGAAGGAGATATTGCAGAATCCTGGCCCTACCGAGAGAGAGCGCGCCGACAGCAACCTAAAGATACACCCCTTGATGCATCAACCAGCTCCCTGCACAGCAACACCGAACACCACGAGTGCTGACAAGACGGGTATCCTTTCTACAGAGTACCCAACACTAGCCCATCCTTATACCCTTACTCCGGCCCCAGAGGGGGAACTTTCACTCAAGAACCTTATGGTTCCTGGGTTACCGAGCTGGCTCAAGGAGATATCGTCATTTATCCCCCAGAGACGTTTTACTCCTGGATCATACCGGGAACTTCCCTGGGTCTCACGCAAAAAAACTGACGAGCAGTGGGACTTATCTCATAGTGGAGCAGACCTGACACAATAAGGTGTGGGCTAGATGGGGCAACGCTCATACGTTAAAGTACAAGTTTATATCTATGTTCATTTTTTTTCTTTATATTTTCTGTTTATTTTAGACACATGCCCAGAGATCTGTGCTCTCTCATGCAGACTGGTCTAACCTAGAGCAGGGTTATCTAACATGTCTACCCATATATTTTACCATGGAGCCATTGGGATATATCTTCATACCCCTGAACATTATTACTAACTATGTATTTCCCTATTAGAGACCACTTTCAGGAACACCTAAAGTCTCACTGTAGCATTTGGGCTCTCTCCCTTCTAATAATAATTACTGGTGTATAGATATGTTCACTGCCCACATTATTGGCTATTACATTTCATATGCCCACTATGAACAATTAGATGTATTTAGATTGCAGTTACCCATAAATAAATAAACTTACTATAGGTATCACTCCTGAGCCACTAGCTAATCTAATTAACATAGGCTTCTTCTAAGATCCACAACACAATAACACCTCTACCTATCCTAGAGGAGAGAGGAACTGTGGTGCTTTTGAATTCTAGTGGATAACTTTTAAATATTACTAAGGATCACCTCCTTTTAAGCTCCTTTCACCATGGTAGATTGCACATACCTACTACTCTAAAATTGCTGCCCTTTCACTGTTTACCACCCCAACACAGGCCTCCACTAGAGTCAGCAAATCACCATATTATGCCTACTTCTATTTAATAAATATATATCAAAAGCTATCACACAGGCTATGCAGCCACTCTTAGACCCATACACCTAATGGAATATACTCCTTCCCAACTTTTATAGTTGAATTTATCTTATTGACTTACTGCATTATTTTTATTTCCTCCATCCCGAACAGCGAATAACTCTAATAAGCGCCAACCCCCCCTCCCCCCTCTTTTTCTTCACATAGAGCAGCTCCTGCCTGCTGTCTTTCCCCATCTCTCTATCCTTTACCCTAAGACTTACATTACTTTTACAGTTATTTTGTTTTAATCACTAACTTCCTATTGCTTTGCTAGGTCCAAAAGTGACCATTTTTAATGCCAAAGTACATAAGCTTGTTTGGGTTCAAGAGTAACCCTCTTTGTCATTTGAGGAACCTATTAAAGAAAAAGAATTTCAAATAGAGGTTCATAATATCTACCTATGATAATCCCCTGTGATACTTTTGCTTTATTCAAAAATTATCTGTAAGCTGTTCATTTTACCATTCTTGTTTCATGGTAATTCGTGTATGTTGTATTATTCTCATAACCTCAATAAAAAATCATTATTTAAAAAAAAAAAAAAAAAGATATTTGCGCCAAAACTTATGATAGATTTTCCTGGTGACAGGCTTTCTATCTTGAATCAGAGTATCAATGACCGACTCAGAGAAACCACGCTTTGATAAAATCAAGCGTTCAATCTCCAAGCAGTCAGACGCAGAGAAATTAGATTTGGATGCTTGAATGGACCTTGGATTAGAGGGTCCTGCCTCATTGGCAGAGTCCACGGTGGAACAGATGACATGTCCACTAGGTCTGCATACCAAGTCCTGCGTGGCCACGCAGGTGCTATCAGAATCACCGAAGCTCTCTCCTGCTTGATTCTGGCAACCAGACGTGGGAGGAGAGGAAACGGTGGAAATACATAGGCCAGTTTGAAGGACCAGGCACTGCTAGAGCATCTATCAGTACCGCCTGGGGATCCCGGGACCTGGACCCGTAACAAGGAAGCTTGGCGTTCTGACGGGATGCCATCAGATCCAATTCTGGTGTGCCCCATCAGCTGGGCAAATACCTCCGGATGGAGCTCCCACTCCCCCGGATGAAAAGTCTGATGACTTAGGAAATCCGCCTCCCAGTTCTCTACCCCTGGGATATAGATTGCTGAAAGATGGCAAGAGTGGGTCTCCACCCATCGGATTATTTTGGTCACTTTCATCATCGCTAGAGGACTCCGTGTTCCTCCTTGGTGATTGATGTAAGCTACAGTCGTGATGTCCGACTGAAATCTGATGAATTTGGCTGCAGCTAGCTGAGGCCATGCCTGAAGCGCATTGAATATCGCTCTCAGTTCAAGAATGTTTATTGGGAGGAGAGTTTCCTCCCGAGACCATAAGCCCTGTGCTTTCAGGGAGTTCCAGACTGCACCCCAACCTAGCAGGCTGGCATCTGTCGTTACAATAGTCCACTCTGGCCTGCAGAAACACATTCATTGAGACAGGTGGTCCTGAGACAACCACCAGAGAAGAGAATCTCTGGTCTCCTTATCCAGATGTATCTGCGGAGATAAATCTGCATAATCCCCATTCCACTGTTTGAGCTTGCATAGTTGCAGTGGTCTGAGGTGTAGGCGGGCAAAAGGAACTATGGCCATTGCCGCTACCATGAGTCCGATTACCTCCATACACTGAGCCACTGATGGCCGCGGAATGGAATGAAGAGCTCGGCAAGTGGTTAAGAGTTTTAATTTTCTGACCTCCGTCAGAAATATTTTAATTTCTACCGAGTCTATCAGAGTCCCTAGGAAGGAAACTCTTGTGAGAGGGAAGAGAGAACTCTTTTTTATGTTCACCTTCCACCCGTGAGATCTCAGAAAAGCCAACACGATGTCCGTGTGAGACTTGGTTAACTGGAAAGTCGACGCCTGAATTAAGATGTTGTCTAGATAAGGCGCCACTGCTATGCCCCGCGGTCTAAAAACCGCCAAAAAGGACCCTAGCACCTTTGTGAAAATCCTGGGAGCCGTGGCCAACCCAAAGGGAAGGGCCATGAACTGGTAAAGCCTGTCCAAAAAGGCGAACCTGAGGAATTGATGATGATCTCTGTGAACAGGGATGTGTAGATACGCATCCTTTAAGTCCACGGTAGTCATATATTGACCCTCCTGGATCAGAGGTAGAATAGTCCGAATAGTCTCCATCTTGAATGATGGTACTCTGAGGAATTTGTTTAGAATTTTGAGATCCTAGATTGGTCTGAAAGTTCCCTCTTTTTTGGGAACCACAAACAGGTTTGAGTAAAAACCTAGCCCTTGTTTCGCTTTTGGAACTGGGCTGATCACTCCCATGGTATGTAGGTCTTCTACACAGCGTAAGAACACCTCTCTCTTTATCTGGTTTGCAGACAATTGAGAAACGTGAAATCTCCCCCTTGGAGGGGAGTCTTTGAAGTCCAGAAGATATCCCTGGGACACAATTTCTAACGCCCAGGAATCGTGAACATCTCTTGCCCAAGCCTGAGCAAAGAGAGAGAGTCTGCCCCCTACTAGATCCGGTCCTGGATCGGGGGCTACCCCTTCATGCTGTCTTGGAGGCAGCAGCAGGCTTCTTGGCCTGTTTACCCTTGTTCCAAGCCTGGTTAGGTCTCCAGACTGACTTGGATTGGGCAAAATTCCCCTCTTGCTTTGCAGCAGGGGAAGCTGAAGCGGGACCACTCTTGAAGTTCAGAAAGGAAGGAAAATTATTTTGTTTGGTCCTCATTTTATTTGTTTTATCTTGAGGGAGGGCGTGGCCTTTTCCTCCAGTGATGTCTGAAATAATCTCTTTCAGTTCAGGCCCGAATAGGGTCTTTCCTTTGAAAGGGATGTTCAAAAGTTTAGATTTGAATGACACATCAGCAGACCAGGACTTAAGCCATAACGCCCTGCGTGCTAAAATGGCAAAACCTGAATTCTTTGCCGCTAATTTAGCCAGTTGGAAAGCGGCATCTGTAATGAAAGAATTAGCCAATTTAAGGGCCTTAATTCTATCCATAATATCCTCTAATGGAGTCTCCATCTGAAGAGCCTCTTCTAGAGCCTCGAACCAGAAAGCAGCTGCAGTAGTTACAGGAACAATGCACGCAATAGGTTGGAGAAGAAAACTTTGATGAACAAAAATTTTCTTTAGGAGACCCTCTAATTTTTTGTCCATAGGATCTTTGAAAGCACAACTGTCTTCAATAGGTATAATTGTACGCTTAGCGAGAGTAGAAACAGCTCCCTCCACCTTAGGAACCGTCTGCCACGAGTCCCGCATGGTGTCAGATATGGGAAACATTTTCTTAAAAACAGGAGGGGGAGCGAACCTCTAAGTATTTGTCCATTTTACACAATTTCTCTGGGACCACAATAGGGTCACAATCATCCAGAGTCGCTAATGCCTCCCTGAGCAACAAGCGAAGGTGTTCAAGCTTAAATTTAAAGGCCGTCATATCAGAATCTGTCTAAGGGAGCGTCTTTCCTGAATCAGAAATCTCTCCCTCATATAGCAAATCTCTTACCCCTACTTCAGAACATTGTGAGGGTATATCGGATACGACTACTAAAGCGTCAGAAGGCTCAGCAGTTGTTCTTAACCCAGAGCTGTCACGCTTTCCTTGTAAACCAGGCAGTTTAGATAAAACCGCTGTGAGGGTTGTATTCATAACTGTGGCCATGTCTTGTAAAGTAAATGAAGTCGACGCACTAGAGGTACTTGGCGTCACTTGTGCGGGCGTTACTGGTTGTGACACATGGGGAGAGCTAGATGGCAAACCCTCAGTTCCTTCTGTCTGAGAATCATCTATTGCTATATTTTTAAGTGCTAAAATATGCTCTTTATAATTTATAGACCTATCAGTGCAAGTGGGACACATTCTAAGAGGGGGTTCCACAATGGCTTCTAAACACATTGAACAAGGATTTTCCTTGGTGTCAGACATGTTAAACAGGCTAGTAATGAAATAAGCAAGCTTGGAAAACACTTTATTCAAAGTAAATAATACTTAGAAAAAAACGGTACTGTGCCTTTAAGAGAAAAAAAGATGCACAAACTCTGCAAAACAGTGTAAAAAAGCAGTAAACTTTACGAAATTTTTACAGTAGAATCATAAAGCCTTAGTAAGTTTGCACAGCCAGCCAAATAAACTATTAACCCCTTAATGTAAAAACCGGATTGACAAAACGTAAAAAAACGGTATAAAAACGTTCAGCACCTTGCCACAGCTCTGCTGTGGCGCCTACCTGCCCTTTAGGATAGATTTGTGGGGAAAAACCTTCTTTTAGGCCCTCAAACACAGCAGGACCCTATGGAGAAGCAGCTGGATGTCTTCAGAGTAAAAGAAACTGCACTACTGAGGCGCGAAAATAGGCCCCTCCCACCTCACTCGATGTTAGTGGGGCCTAAAAGAAACACACCAAAGTGTTTCTAAACTAGCCATGTGGGTTAATAACCCTTAAATCAGCCACAATGACCCCTTAAAGTTCCTCAAAAACGTTGTTTTAAAAAAAAAAAAAAAAAAATTTTTCCCCCATAAGTGCCACCAGTAACAAATGAGCCCTTTATGCAAGCTTGGATTCTCTATTAAGTGTCTGAATACAGCTTACCCTTCCCTCATGGGGATATTGTCAACCTTTTCTAGAATTATCAGTCTGTCTAGAAAAAAATTGACTGAACATACCTCAATGCAGCTTAGCATGCAAACCGTTTCCCCAACTGAAGTTTTCCTGTACTCCTCAGCCTCTGTGGGAACAGCAGTGGATCTTAGTTACAAAGTGCTAAGATCATCATCTTCCTTGCAGAAATCTTCATCTCTTTTCTGCCAGAGAGTGAATAGTACACACCAGTACCATTTAAAATAACAAACTTTTGCTTGAGAAAATAAAAACTAACATTTATGTCACCACACTCACTTTACCCTTCCTAGCAGTTAAGGAGGCAAAGAGAATGACTGGGGGGTGGAGCTAAGGGAGGAGCTATATAGACAGCTCTGCTGTGGGTGCTCTCTTTGCCACTTCCTGTTAGGAAGGAGAATATCCCACAAGTATGGATGAATCCGTGGACTCGATACATCTTACAAGAGAAACATGAGGGCCATGTGAACCTAGAGGTTGTATGGGTTATCGGCTATAGCTATATGTGATAAGTGTAGGGAAAAAGTATATTGGTTACCTGTATCTCACAGTATCACTCAAAAACTTGTTCCATTAAATTCATATTCATATCAGTATGAAGGCTTACTATACGCACAAAGGCGTCCTCCTACCTGCGTACTGCTTTGATTGAACAAAGTCAGCCGATTTCTAACTAGTTCCCTAAATAATAATCGCATACACTCCAATACATACAGCACTGCACAGCAAGTGTAAATAACAAATACGTCCTGCATATATTCCATATAAACAAATGTTGCACAACACCAATTAGTTTAATCAAGAGTATGAGGTGATAATTCCTCCTTTATTATTTTCGTAACCTTAAGGTGTAGTATCAATATTGTTCTAACACACACAGATCCTCTTAGGCCACGCCAATAGAATTTCAGTAGCTCTCATTTTATTGGCTGATTTGAACCGCTACTAGGATTTCAAAAGCTCGCCTCCTATTGGCTGATTTGAATTTAACACTCAAATCAGCCAATAGGCATGCAAGGGACGCCATCTTGAATCGCGTCCCTTGCATTGAAGCTTCAGTTTACGGCAGCAACCGTAAGAAGAGGAGCTCCGCGTCACATGGCTTAAGGATGGACCCGCTCCGCGCCAGCTGGATGAAGATAGAAGAGACCGTCTGGATGAAGACTTCTTGTCGCATGGATGACTTCTTTGCTGGATGAAGATTGAAGAGTCCATCTGGATGAAGACTTCTTGCCGCATGGATGATGGACTTTGCCGGCTGGATGGATCCTTCAAGCGAGACTTCAAGAACTGTAAGTGGATCGTTGGGGGTTAGTGTTATTTTTTTTAAGGGTTTTTTGGGTGGGTTTTATTTTTAGATTAGGGTCTGGGCAATGTAAAAGAGCTAAATGCCCTTTTAAGGGCAATGCCCATACAAATGCCCTTTTCAGGGCAATGGGTAGCTTAGTTTTTTTTTAGAGTTAGGGTTTTTATTTAAGGGGTTGGTTGGGTGGTGGATTTTACTGTTGGGGGGTGTTTGTATTTTTTTTGCCAGGTAAAATAGCTGATATCTTTGGGGCAATGCCCCACAAAAGGCCCTTTTAAGGGCCATTCGTAGTTTATTGTAGGCTAGGGTTTTTTTTTGGTTTTTTTTTGGGGGGGGGGGCTTTTAATTTTGATAGGGCTATTAGATTAGGTGTAAAAAAAAATTGGGATAATTTGGTTTGTTATTTTTCGTAATTTAGTGGGGGGTTTTTGTAACTTATTTTTTTGTGGTAATTTAGTACTTTTTAATAAGGTTTAATTTTATATTTAAATTTTAGTAGGGTTAGGTTTTTTTTAATATGTAATTTAGTTTATTTAATTGGTAGTTTAATTTAATTGTAGTATAATAGTTAGGTTAGGTTAGTTCATAGTTTAAAAATAGTTTATTTTAATTCTACAGGTAAGTTTTAATTTATATTAGGATAGGGATCTAGTAATTTTAATTTTAAGTTAGGGGGTCGTTAGGTTTAGGGGTTAATAGCTTAATTTAGTTTTTTGCGATGTGGGGGGCTGATGGTTTAGGGGTTAATAGGTTTAGTTAGTGGTGGTGATGTGGGAGGCCAGAGGTTTAGGGGTTAATAACTTTATTTAGTGGCGGCGATGTTGGGAAGCGACGGAATTTGGGTTAACATTTTTATTAATGGTGGCGATGTCGGGAGCGGCAGAATAGCTTTACTATAGTTGAAAAAGAAGAAAGGGAGTACTAAGGCACTACTAAGTTATAAAATCAGGAATATCGTTTTTATTGATAGGACAGCTTTATGTTTAGGCTGAAAAAATATTGTATTTCAATAGGGGTGCTGTGTACATAAAAGTGAACAAACTTAAATCAGTAAAAAACTGATAATAAAGTACACCTTAACAGCACTCACATTCCTGGAAACTTGTATATAGGAGCAAGATAGTTCAAGACTATCACTGGTAGGAGCAGAGAGCTTAAATGAAATAAAAATGAACCTTTAATAGAAATATTAAAAACAACCACATATGGACAAACATTTAAAATTACGTCTGAATTCTTTATGTAAAGTATAAATTTGTGAAAGCAGGGAAATGAGTGGATTCTGGTTTACACAATGGTATCAGAACAGAGATATTAGTGGAATGGTTTTGTATTTACCTGAACAGGTCAAACACTAGTGTGTTATATAATAATGATGGTATATTGGCTAGAGTTTATTAAGCACACTATATATGCGTCTATACTATATGTCCCACTGACAGGGTTAGTTGTATAATATATACAGCAAACTTGTGAGCTTGGATTCAATTTAAGGTGGACCACTGGTTACTTTACCAATGGATGTTAATAACTTCTGCAAATTATATTACAGATAATTACAACTGTGTCAGTTATATTACTATTCTTTAGATATTATATAGTAATGATATACCAAGGGTGTATAAAGTCCTGGTTGATTATTACTTAGACTCAGCTGTTGCTCTCTGTGACTATAAGGGGTATCAGCTTATCTCCTAGATATTTGTATCGTTAGTGAATGATTTTTAGCCAAAGAGTCTCTATATTGGAAGTTTCATTTTTATGTAAATTAACATTATCGGTTACTAGTTAATACAAGCCAATATTGTTACACATGGCTATATTGCAGCGTAACAGCTTATCTCCTAGATATTTGTATCGTTAGTGAATGATTTTTTTGTATCCAAATAGTCTCTATTTTGAAAGTTTCACTTTACTGTGAATTAACATTATTGGTTAATAGTAAATATAAGCCAATATTAGCGTGTCCATTTACTCTCATAGTTTAATACCACAAGTTAATAATATGCATATACTCTATATATATTCTCTGCTTTAATGTAAGTTCATATAAATAGCGGTAGAGGTTAAGTAATAAGCATTTTACACTTGCTAATAAATATAGCGTGACCTCACTGGGCTAATTAATAGTGTACCGGCCTATACCGCTGACTGGGTTAGATACTCAGACGAGCTAAAAACAGATACTGCCTGGATCCCCTAACATGTTTCACCAGTAACCTGGCTTTGTCAAAGGGTGCAGGTGCGCCATTGCTACGGGATTTTAAGAGCTCATGCTCCACCTACTCTAGTGGATAACACCAATCCAATGAAGGGAGACTTAGCCTCAATCAAATTGATGCTAATATTCAGTTCTGAATTGAACTTTCACTGATTGGTCTTTGTACATCGTTACAGACAAATATATGTAACAAAAATATATTGTGATGGTTAATACTTGTATCTATGCTATTTGTACTATGTTCCTAAGTGTGTTATAAACTGAAAATAAAAGGAAGCCTTTCCTTGAATCCTAAATAATTCTTGAGCGGCTCCAGGTAATATATTCTAATGTGACTACAAGTGATAGTCTTGAACTATCTTGCACCTGCTGTTAAGGTGTACTTTATTATCTTTTTTTTTTTTACTGATTTAAGCTTTACTATAGTGGCGGCGATGCGGGAGGGCGGCGGTTTAAGGGTTAATAGGTAGTTTATGGGTGTTAGTGTACTCTGTAGCAGTTTAGTGGGTATAAATAAAGTTGGGAAAAACCTGAATAACCGAGTCATCGATGACTGTTAGTTAACAACAGTCCGATGCTCATCGCCCCGTACTTGGTGCGTGGGTTTTTGACGGCTTTTTTTTATAAATATGGAGATCATATTCAGATCCGCAGCAGCGATGCCTGGTGAGCGTACTGACGCCGGCAAATGCACTTAGATTGACGCTTTGAAAAATAGACCCCTTGGGGTTTAGCTCTTTTAGGTTCTTCCTTTTTGGATTTTCAAACACAAAAAGGATGCTCTATTAATTCTAGAAAAAAACTTTTTTCTTACATTAGATTGTTAGTTCTAAGAATATCAGTTTTAAGATTGTGGTTCTATTGTTTTGTTCTAAACCCCCAAGACATAGAGGGGTTTTCCTCACAGGTTTGATTAAGTGAAAGCCTAAAAGTGATGGTAAACTTGACATGTTTTAAAATCAGATCCGGAATCTAAGCAATATTTTAGATGGACTTTAAACTTCTAAAGAAGATGTGCTGTAACTTACTTTTTACTCTAACTGTGTTCTCCAATCACTCTAGCTGTACAGTACTTTTCTTGAGCACTGCGAGATACTAGCATGTATTAAAAGAGGCATTGACTCAAGGGAGGAAAGCATCATTCTGTCACTATATAAAGCCCTGGTAAGACCTCACCTTGAGTATGGAGTGCAGCTCTGGGGACCAATCGCAAAAAAAGATATTGCAGAACTAGAAAAAGTTCAGAGAAGGGCCACAAAGCTAATAAGGGGATTGGAGAATTTAACCTATGAGGAGAGGCTAGACAAACTGGGTCTTGTGAGCTGCTGGTGCAATGCTGAATACGGCGAGCGTATTGCTCACCGTATTCAGCGAAGTCTGGCGGACCTGATCCGCACTGTCGGATAAGGTCCGCCAGACTTTGATAACTAGAGGCCTTAATCTTCTGCAACGGAAACATTTTTTTACTGTAAGAGCAATAAAATTGTGGAACTCATTATCAAAGGAGGTAGTGAATGCCAATACCCTAGATACATTTAAAAATTATTTGGATACATTTCTGTCTATAAACAAAATTCATGGATATGATTGCTAGTATTAAATGGGTCACCTTTTAGTGGGATTATTTAAGCTTAACTGGAGCTTTTTGTATATATTTTAGATTTGTATAGGTTGAACTCGATGGACTTCGGTCTTTTTTCAACCTCATCTACTATGTTACTGATTGGAAAATAATTCAAAATGTAAGCTTACAAAATATTTTGAAGTGGGCGGGTGAACCACTGTGTATTAGAATGGCATGGCTAAATTAAAAAGTAAGTTACAGCGCATCTTTATTAGAAGTGATCAATTAAAGTCCATCTAAAATACTGTCTCCCAAAACAATTATGATTCAAAAGCTTAAATCAAGAATTCAACAAAACAGCCATTGAACACTGATCAGTTCTAAAATCAGAAAAACAAACAAACTAGAGGGTTCTCTAAAATACTTAGTGGTCTGCAAAAAGAATTCCAAAGCCTCTCCATAGAATCATTTGGATTAGGACAAAACAAAGAACAAGCTCATGACTTAAATTGTCTAAAGACACCCCTTAAGACAAAAAAAATCAAACTAGCTCTCAAAACCGCCTTATCCTGGTGGAAAACCAGATATGGAGGCATGAATTGCTAGGAAACAAAACCTACTACTAAGACCAAAGCTGAGTATCCAAATAGCGCATAGGCTCAAAAAGAGTAACCTTCAAAATTCTTAGAACCAAATAAAAAAATCAAAAGAAGAGAAATTGGTTCTACCACTGGCTGACTAAGGGTGGAACAAAACTCTAGACACGGAGGACAACTATACAACTGCACCAGATCCACAAACCAATTTCTGCGAGGCCAAGTTGGAGCAATCAAAATTACTGATGATACTTCTTGATTAATCCTGGCCATCACTCTTGGTAACAGAACAAGTGATGGAAATATGTTAGCTAGACAAAACAACCAAGGAGCTTCTAGAGCAACTACAAACTCTGTTTGAGAATACCTGAACCTCTCAAAATATCTGGTGAGCTTGCTGTTCAACCAAGAAACCATAAAATCTATTTCTGGAAGACCCAATCGATTCACAATCTGATAGGAAACTTCCAGATGAACAGACGACTCCACAGAAAGAAGACACTAGCGATAGAGAAAATGCTCACTCATGGAATATGAACCACAGAAATTGAACAGAGAATACTCTCTGCCAAGAACAACAAGCAATCAGCAAGTTCCCACTTGGTGAAAGAGGTAAGCCACCAGTGTGATATTGTCTTATTGGAAACACAGATAAGACTTTCTTCAACAAAGGCCAGCTGTGAAGATTGCTGAATATTGCATGGAGTTCCATAACATTAATAGGTTCCCTCACCTCTCGAGGAGACCAAAATCCCTGCACTCTCCGAGTCCCCCAGACTGCACTCCAACCCGAAAGACTTGCATTTGCTAAACTCAGTCCAATTTGGATCAACAAAGAATGCCTCTAGAACAATGCACTGATGATTAATTCACCAAAAAAGGAAATTTATGCTTACCTGATAAATTAATTTCTTTTACGATATACCGAGTCCACAGGTTTCATCCTTTACTTGTGGGATATAATCCTCCTGCTAACAGGAAGTGGCAAAGAGCACCACAGCAAAGCTGCTATATAGCTCCTCCCTTAACTCCTCCCCCCAGCCATTCGACCGAAGGTATAGGAAGAGAAAGGGAAAGAACTAACAAGGTGCAGAGGTGACTAAAGTTTATAAAAAATAAATCCTGTCTCAAAAAGACAGGGTGGGCCGTGGACTCGGTATATCGTAAAAGAAATTAATTTATCAGGTAAGCATAAATTTCCGTTTCTTTTACAAGATATACAGAGTCCACGGGTTTCATCCTTTACTTGTGGGATACCAATACCAAATCTTTAGGACACGGATGAAAGGGAGGGACAAGACAGGAACCTAAACGGAAGGCACCACTGCTTGAAGCACCTTTCTCCCAAAAATAGCCTCAGAAGAAGCAAAAGTATCAAATTTGGAAAATTTGGAAAAAGTATGAAGGGAGGACCAAGTCGCAGCCTTACAAATCTGTTCAACAGAAGCATCGTTTTTAAAAGTAATCTTTTCAGGGGGCTGCTGTACAGCAGTCACATATGCCAGACGGATGATGCTTCTCAGCCAAAAAGAGAGAGAGGTAGCCGTAGCTTTTTGACCCCTACGCTTCCCAGAATAAACAACAAACAGGGAAGATGTTTTGACGGAAATCCTTGGTCCCTTGTAAATAAAATTTTAAAGAGTGAACCACATCCAAATTATGTAACAAACGTTCCTTCTTAGAGGAAGGATTAGGACACAAGGAAGGAGCCACAATTTCCTGATTAATATTCTTATTTGAAACAACCTTAGGAAGGAATCCAGGTTTAGTACGCAAAACCACCTTATTAGAATGGAATGTAAGATAAGGGGAATCACATTGCAATGCAGAAAGCTCAGAAACTCTTCGAGCCGAAGAAATAGCTACTAAAAAAAACCTTTCCAAGATAACAGTTTAATATCTATGGAATGCATAGGTTCAAACGGAACCCCTTGAAGAACATTAAGAACTAAATTCAAGCTCCATGGCGGAGCAATTGTGTTAAACACAGGCTTGATTCTGATTAAAGCCTGACAAAATGCCTAAACATCTGGGACATCTGCCAGACGCTTGTGATGCAAAATTGACAAAGCAGAAATTTGTCCCTTCAAGGAACTAGCTGATAATCCCTTCTCCAATCCTTCTTGGAGAAAAGACAAAATCCCAGGAATCCTAATCTTACTCCATGAGTAACCCTTGGATTCACACCACTAAAGATATTTACGCCATATCTTATGGAAAAATGTTCTAGTAACTGGCTTGCGAGCCTGAATCAGAGTATCAATGACCGGCTCAGAGAAACCCCGCTTAGATAAAATCAAGCGTTCAATCTCCACGCAGTCAGCTGCAGAGAAGTTAGATTTGGATGTTGGAAAGGACCTTGAATGAGAAGGTCCTTTCTTAATGGCAGTCTCCACGGTGGCAGAGACGACATGTCTACTAAATCTGCATACCAGGTCCTGCGTGGCCACGCAGGCGCTATAAAAATTACTGAAGCCCTCTCCTGTTTGATTCTGGCAATCACACGAGGAAGGAGAGGAAAAGGTGGAAACACATAAGCCAGGTTGAACGACCAAGGTACTGCTAGAGCATCTATCAGTACGGCCTGGGGATCCCTTGACCTGGACCCGTAACGTGAAGGTTTGGCATTCTGTTGAGATGCCATCAGATCCAATTCCGGTGTGTCCCATTGATGAATCAAGGTTGCAAACACCTCCGGATGGAGTTCCCACTCCCCCGGATGAAAAATCTGACAACTTAGAAAATCCGCTTCCCAGTTTTCTACTCCTGGGATATAGATCGCAGACAGATGGCAAGAGTGAGCCTCCGCCCATCGAATTATCTTTTATACTTCTATCATCGCTAGAGAACTCCTTGTTCCCCCCTGATGATTGATATATGCCACAGTCGTGATATTGTCCGACTGGAATCTTATGAATTTGGCCGAAGCCAACTGAGGCCACGCCAGCAGTGGGTTGAATATCGCTCTCAGTTCCAGAATATTAATTGGCAATTGAGACTCCACCTGAGTCCACACACCCTGAGCCTTCAGGGAATTCCAGACTGCACCCCAGCCCAGGAGAATGGCGTCCGTCGTTACTATTACCCAAGATGGCCTGCGGAAGCACATCCCTTGGGACAGATTGTCCTGTGACAACCACCACCGAAGAGAGTCTCTGGTCTCTTGGTCCAGATTTATCTGAGGAGATAAATTCGCATAATCCCCATTCCACTGACTGAGCATGCACAGTTGTAGTGGTCTGAGATGAAAGCGAGCAAACGGGATGATATCCATTGCTGCTACCATTAGTCCGATGACTTCCATACACTGAGCCACTGATGGCCGATGAATGGACTGCAGAGCTTGGCAAGTATTTAGAATCTTTGATTTTCTGACTTCTGTCAGAAATATTTTCATGTTTACCGAGTCTATCAGAGTTCCCAGGAATGGAACTCTTGTCTATGGAACTAGTGAACTTTTTTCTACATTCACTTTACAACCGTGAGTTCTTAGAAATGACAACACGATGTCCGTGTGAGATTTGGACAGATGATAGGTTGACACCTGGATCAAGATATCGTCCAGATAGGGCGCCACCGCTATACCTCGCGGCCTGAGAACCGCTAGAAGGGACCCTAGAACCTTTGTGAAGATCCTGGGAGCCGTGGCCAACCTGAAGGGAAGGGCTACAAACTGATAATGTTTGTCCTGAAAGGCAAATCTTAGGAATTGATGATGATCCTTGTGGATAGGAATGTGAAGGTACGCATCCTTCAGGTCCACAGTGGTCATATATTGACCCTCCTGGATCATTGGCAAAATTGTACGAATGGTCTCCATCTTGAACGATGGGACTCTGAGAAATTTGTTTAGACATTTGAGATCTAAAATTGGTCTGAAGGTTCCCTCTTTTTTGGGAACCACAAATAAATTTGAGTAGAACCCCTGCCCCTGTTCTGGAACTGGGCAAATTACACCCATTGTGTAAAGGTCTTTTGCACAGTGTAAGAACGCCTCTCTTTTTGTCTGGTCTACGGACAGACGTGAAAGATGAAATCTCCCCCTTGGGAGGAAATCATTGAATTCCAGCTGGTACCCCTGGGTCACAATTTCCAATGCCCAGGGATCCTGTACATCCCTTGCCCAAGCCTGAGCAAAGAACGAGAGTCTGCCCCCTACTAGATCCGGTCCTGGATCGGGGGCTGCCCCTTCATGCTGTCTTGGTAGCAGCAGCAGGCTTCTTGGCTTGTTTACCTTTATTCCAGGCCTGGTTAGGTCTCCAGACCGACTTGGATTGAGCAAAGTTCCCTTCCTGCTTAGTGGAGGAAGAGGAAGCAGAGGATACCCCTTTAAAATGCAGAGGATACTCCTTTAAAATTTCGAAAGGAATGAAAATAATTTTGTTTACCCCTCATCTTGAGGGACTTGTCCTGAAGTAGGGCGTGCCCCTTACCTCCAGTAATGTCAGAGATTATTTCCTTCAGCTCAGGCCCGAATAGGGTCTTACCTTTGAAGGGAATAGTTACAAACTTAGATTTAGACGATACATCAGCAGACCACGACTTTAGCCATAACGCTCTGCGTGCCAGAATGGCATGCGTTTTTCGCTGCTAATTTTGCAATTTGAAAAGCAGCATCAGTAATAAATAAATTGGCTAATTTAAGAGCCTTTATTCTGTCTAAAATGTCCTCTAAAGGTGTCTCTACCTTCAGAGACTCTTCCAGGGCGTCAAACCAAAAGGCAGCTGCAGTAGTTACTGGAACAATGCAGGCTGTAGGCTGTAAGAGAAAAGCCTGGCGAACAAATAGTTTCTTTAGAAGACCCTCTAATTTTTTATCCATAGGGTCTGTAAAAGCACAACTGTCTTCAATGAATATAGTTGTTCGCTTAGCTAGAGTAGATATAGCTCCCTCCACCTTAGAGACCAATTACTAGGAGTCCCGTATGGTGTCAGATATAGGAAAACATTTTCTTAAAGTTAGGAGGGGGAGGAAACGGTATACCTGGTCTATCCCTTTCCCTCTTAACAATTTCTGAAACTCTCTTAGGAACCGGAAAAACATCTGTGTAAGTAGGTACTTCTAAATATTTGTCCATTTTACACAATTGTTCTGGGGGAATTGTGATAGGGTCACAATCATCCAGAGTCGCCAAAACCTGCCCGAGCAATAGGCGGTGGTGTTCCAGTTTAAATTTAAAGGACGTGACGTCCGAATCTGTCTGAGGTAATACATTTCCTGACTCTAAAAGTTCTCCCTCAGACATAAAATCCCTAACCCCCAAATCAGAGCATTGTGAGGGTGCATCGGAAATAGCCACTAAGGCATCAGATGGTTCAGTATTTACATTAATACCTGACCTACTGCGTTTACCCTGCAAACCTGGCAGTTTAGATAGTACCTCTGTAAGGGTAGTAGACATCACTGCAGCCATATCTTGCAAAGTAAAAGAAGTAGACGCACTAGAAGTACTTGGCGTCGCTTGAGTGGGCGTTAAAGGTTGAGACACTTGGGGAGAATTAGATGGCGTATCCTGATTCTCTTCAGACTGAGAATCATCCTTAGACACACTTTCATTACATAAAATATGTTCTTTACAGTGTAAGGCCCTTTCAGTACAAGAAGGGCACAATGTAAGAGGGGGTTCCACAATGGCTTCTAAACACATAGAACATTGAACTTCCTCAGTGTCAGTGTTGAACAGGCTATAACACAATTTTTTTAAAAATGGTACTGCGCCTTTAAGTAAATAAAAAGCGCACAATTTTGCAAAAGAGCTTAAAAGTGTTCACATATGTCCAATTTTAAGATAAACATGCCCTATAATGCAGTCAGATGTTGCACCCCACAGTAAAGAGCAATTAACCCTCTGAGTTATCAATAAAAACAAAACGTTTATTAGAAAAACTTTATAATCCCCTGCACCACACCACAGCTCTGCTGTGGCTCCTACTTGCCCCCAGGGATCTTAATCAAGCCTCAAAATCTCTCCGGAAGACCAGGAGTCAATTTGGGCCCAACCGGAGCTGAAAATTATAGTTTGTATGTGAAGAAACTGCGCCATTGAGGCGCGAAATTAGGCCCCGCCCATCCTCTTCGGAATAAGCTTAGCCTAAACAACCGCAGTAAAGCGGTCAAACATAAGCCATGTGGGTATAAAAAATAAATTACTAGCCATGTGGATCCTCTTCAGAGGAAAAGTATAACAACCAGCCACCCATTTTAGATTGATAATAAAATCGTTAGGCTGCCCCAGTGTCTCACCATAACATATAAAGTTCTTGAAAACAAAATAATGCCCAGGATTACAGTAATACCCTATTCTCCACAGAATTACTGCTTACCCCTTCCCTCTATGTGAACTATGTCAGCCAGTTCTGATATATCACAGTCTCCTCAGAAATAAATGACTGAACATGCATCAATGTTGCTTGTAGCATGAAAACTGTTCCTCACACTGAAGATTTCTCTAGCATTCCTCAGCACACTGTGGGAACCAACATGGATCTTAGTTACATCTGCTAAAATCATCAATCTCAAGGCAGCAATCTTCTTCCAATGCTGCCTGAGAGAAATAGTACTCACCTGTACCATTTAAAAATAACAAACTCTTGATTGAATAAATTAAAAACTATCATTTTATCACCACTATCACTTTACCCTTCCTATTACTAGCATAGGCAAAGAGAATGACTGGGGGGAGGAGTTAAGGGAGGAGCTATATAGCAGCTTTGCTATGGTGCTCTTTGCCACTTCCTGTTAGCAGGAGGATTATATCCCACAAGTAAAGGATGAAACCCGTGGACTCTGTATATCTTGTAAAAGAAAATAGGATTTTCTGAGAAAGCAGAGTATGATCTATGTATCACTAACAAAGCTGAAAAGGCCTCATGTGAAATAGAGCAAATGGAATAGCATCTGATGCTGCAATCATCAGATGTAAGAACTGTGGATTAGAACAAGCTGAGAGTAACGTCCGTCTCCTATGTTCTGTCAAAGATAGTCTGATAGAGACTATCTATGACACCAAAGAAAATAATCATAGTATGAGAAGAAAACTCTTTGGAAAATTAATTCTTCATCTATGCTCTTGAAGAAACATCAAGAGTCTGTTGGTATGAGAAACTGCTAAATGGAGAGAACAGAAATACCCATGGCTTTTATTACCGACAAGACCGTTCCCAGAACTGTAAGACAAATTTTGTGAGCAATAGTCAAACCAAACCGGAACAAATTGAAAATGCTTGTCCAGGAATGCAAATTTTAGAAATTGATGATGATTCCTGTGGATAGGTATATGAAGACAAGCATCCATCAAATCTATTGTAGACATAAACTGCCTGTGTAGTTCAAGTCAAGAGGCAGAATAGACCAAAATGTCTCCATCTTGAAGGAACCCTGATAAACTTGTTTAAAGTCTTTAAATCCGAAACAATGAAGAGGTTGGAATAAAAACCCAGGCCTTGTTCCAACCTTGGAACTGGGAGTATTATTCCCATATATTCTAGATCTAAGACTAACTAGAAAGAAGGCACTCATCTTTAAAGGATTCTTCAAAACATGAGACAGAAGAAACCTTCCCTTGGGAGACCTAGATTTTAAACAAATTCTGTATCCCTGGGAAACTATATTCAGAACCATGGATCTTGAACAGGTTGAAACCAAACCCCCTGGTAAAGGCGTAATCTGCCTCCTACCAGAAATTTTGGATTTGGGGCTGCACCCTCATACTTAAACTGTTTAGACTTGAGACAATTAAAATTGATATTCCAGGAAATTCTGGAAGAGCTCTGAGTGAAAGAACAGAACTTTTGGTTCCTAGATTGATGAAAGGAACGGAAATGGATAGAAGCCTAGATATTACCCATAGACTTATTGTCCTGAGGGAGAAAAGTTCCTGTACCTCCAGTCACAGTAACAAAAAATAGCATCCAGACCAGGCCCAAACAAAATGAAGGGACAAAAACCTAGACTTAGAAACTAGTCTTATAAATCAGCAATCCAAGGTAAAAAAGAACTCACCCGGGGAACTCTGTTAAAATTCAATTCTTTATTTCATATACATAGCGTAAAAACTTTTCTCGTGCAGCAACACAGGTAAAAGAGGATCCTCCGTGCATCCATGTATTCAGATGCACATGCTGATCCACTGAGGTAGCGTTACTGACCCGAGATCCGAAAAACAAATGCTTTATAAAGATAAGAATGCTATGTGTACTCATGATGAATGAAGGGACTTTTTATCTATCATATATATCACTTTGATACAGCATATGTTGTGATAATTGGATTGCAAAAACTGATCACTACGGGGGAAGGTTAGATACATTGTTGCTATTATAAATCAGCAACCTTAGCTAGATTTGAACCCTCAAACTTCTGGGTACCAGTAGGCTGTGTTAACCACAGGGCCACAATGTATGGTCGTACCTTCGTGGTCAGGAATGCCACATTTGTGGCATTAATCTTAATTATGTCAACAACAGCGTTACAAACAAAAGCATTAGCTGACCTTAAAAGTCTTAAAGGGACATTATAGTCAGAAATGAAATGGCAATCACACACGAGTATACTTATTAATTAAGCATTTTCTAATATGGATTCTGTCTTAAATATGTACTGTTGTTAAAATATCTATGTTTAAAATAATACATTTTTCCAACCCCACTCTTTTGTCAGCCGTTACGGATTCCCAATCCGGGCTGACAACTGCAGTTGTAAGATGGCAACTCCTAGATGCATTAGCGCAACGTCACAGGATACGTCACCATAAATTAACATGTCTGAATCACTGTATATATCATGTCTCAATGTTTGAAAGCCGATATTGCCTTTAGCGATGCAAAAGAGGACCGCTAGCATTGCAATATATTGTAGAGTAGATTGGCTTGAATACCTATAGAATCGATTGAAATTGTAAATGCGCATGCGTTTTTTTTCAGGTTCGCTATGATGTCGGCTTGATTGCCGTAATATGCACATGCGATAGGAATTAGATGGTATTGCGCATGCGTTTAATACAGATAATAGATTTAAATTATATGCAAAAACAAGAGATCTGATTGGCGGTTTTGTTAGCCCTTAGACGGCCCACATTTGTGGGCTGGATGACGTGATGTCATCGTAATAAAATAAAATATAATTTTATGGAAAAAGGGAGCTTTGTTTGAAACAATAAGAAGGTAAATTACATTGCTATTATAGTTTATATGCAAAATGTTTGTTCCGTTTTACAATACAAAAAAAAAGTTAATAATCCTTTAACTGATTCTAAAACTCTTCACCAGCAGATTTGTCTGAAAGCTGATCAGATAAGTTATCCCACCGAAGAGTAGATGTTGCAGCAACACAAGCAATACTAACTGATGGCCTAAAAAGGAAACCTGTTTGCTGAAAAACCTTTCTAAAAAAAGACTACCTATTCATATGGTCTTTAAAACTATACTCAAGTGGAATAGTAGTATGTAGAAATAGACCCATTTACCTTAGAGATAGTTTCCCAAAGTTCTTAGTTTAGAAGGATCAAAGGGGATACCAGGCTTAGACTACTATTTATAGATTATTTCAGACATAGCATCAGGAATATGGTGGATAAAAATCAGATTTTTTTTTATTTAAAAGGTACAGTCAAGTCACAATGAAACATTCATGATTCAGATAGGGCATGCAATTTTAAACAACTTTCCATTTTATTTTTATCATCAAATTTGCTTTGTTTTCTTGGTATTCTTTATTGAAAGCTAAACATTTGTAGGCTCAAACTGATTTCTAAGCCCTTGAAGGCTGCCTTTTATCTCAGTGCATTTTGACAGTTTTTCATTTAGACACTGCTAGTTCATGTGTGCCATATAGATAACATTGTGCTCACTTCAGTGGAGTTATGAGTCAGCATAGACTTGCTAAAATGCAAAAGAACTGAGATAAGGGGGCAGTCTGCAGAGGCTTAGATACAAGGTAATCAAAGATTTAAAAAGTGTATTAATATAACAGTGTTATATTCACACACAATTTAATTTTCTCTCAGAGGTTTCTGTGAGATTTTTTGGGGCACTTGGTCTATCTAGATGATATTATCACATATTCTTGGTTTCGTCGTTTTCAAAACTGTGAATCTGTGTCGGCAGAAAAAAATATGCCTCTTCTTCACAGCAAACAATGGGCCAGATTACGAGTTTTGCGTTAGAGGCTGTGCGGTGCTAACAAGCAGTTTTCTCTCACCGCTCACTTACCTACAGCGCTGGTATTACAAGTTTTCAGAAACCCGTTGTTAAAAGGCAAGAAGTGAGCGTTGAGCAAAATTTTGCTCATTACCGCACTCCAATACCAGCGCTGCTTAAGTCAGCGGTGAGCTGGTCGTACATGCTCGTGCATGATTTCCCCTTAGGAGTCAACGGGGAGAGCTGGCTGAGAAAAAGTCTAACACCTGCAAAAAAGCAGCGTAAAACTCAGTAACACAGCCCCATTGATTCCTATGGGGAAATAAAAGTTATGTCTACACCTAACACCCTAACATGAACCCCGAGTCTAAACACCCCTAATCTTACACTTATTAACCCCTAATCTGCTGCCCTCGACATCGCCGCCACCTACATTATTCTTATTAACCCCTAATCTGCTGCTCCGGACACCGCCACCTACATTATACTTATGAACCCCTAATCTGCTGCCCCCAATATCGCCGACACCTACATTATATTTATTAACCCCTAATCTACCGCCCCTAATGTCGCCGCCACCTACCTACACTTATTAAGCCCCCAACGTCGCCGCCACTATAATAAACATATTAACCCCTAAACCGCAGCACTTCCGCATAGCAAACACTAGTTAAATATTATTAACCCCTAATTTGCCGTCTCTAACTTCAAAGCCACCTACCTACATTTATTAACCCCTAATCTGCCGCCCCCAACGTCGCCGCCACTATACTAAATGTATTAACCCCTAAACCTAAGTCTAACCCTAACCCTAACACCCCCTAACTTAAATATAATTAAAATAAATCTAAATAAAATTACAATCATTAAAGGGATACTAACCCCTCATTTTTTCTTTCATGATTCAGATAGAGCATGCAATTTTAAGCAACTTTCTAATTTACTCCTATTATCAATTTTTCTTTGTTCTCATGTTATCTTGATTTGAAAAAGCAGTAATAAAAGGTTAGGAGCCGGCCCATTTTTTAGTTCAGCACCTTGGTAGAGCTGCTGATTGGTTTGCTACATTTAGCCACAAATCAGCAAGTTCTACCCATGTGCCGAACAAAAAATGGTCTGGCTCTAAAACTTACAGTACTGCTTTTTCAAATCAAGATAGCATGAGAACAAAGAAAAAATGATAATAGGAGTAAATTAGAAAGGTGCTTAAAATATCATGCTCTATCTGAATCATGAAATAAAAAAATTGGGTTTAGTATCCCTTTAACTACATTATTCCTATTTAAAACTAAACACTTACCTATAAAATAAACGCTAAGTTAGCTACAATATAACTAATAGTTACATTGTATCTATCTTAGGGTTTATTTTTACAGGCAAGTTTGTATTTATTTTAACTAGGTAGAATAGTTACTAAATAGTTATTAACTATTTAATAACTACCTAGCTAAAATAAATACAAATTTACCTGTAAAATAAAACCTAACCTAAGTTACACTAACACCTAACACTACACTATAATTAAATAAATTAACTAAATTAAATACAATTACCTAAATTAAATTAATTTAGCTTAAGTACAAAAAAAACCAAAACACTAAATTACAGAAAATAATAAACAGATATTTAAACTAATTACACCTAATCTAATAGCCCTATCAAAATAAAAAAGCCCCCCCCCCCCAAAAAAAAAAAAAACCCTAGCCTAAACTAAACTAAAAGGGGCATTGCCCCAAAGTAATCAGCTTTTTTACCTGTAAAAAAAATACAAACAACCCCCACAACAGTAAAATTCACCACCCACACAACCAACCCCCCAAATAAAATACTATCTAAAAAAACCTAAGATCCCCATTGCCCTGAAAAGGGCATTTGGATGGGCATTGCCCTTAAAATGGCAGAAAGCTCTTTTGCAGCCCAAAGCCCTAACCTATAAAATAAACCCACCCAATACACCCTTAAAAAACCTAACACTAACCAAGATGATGTCCCTTAGATTCCGATTGATAGAATTCTATCAGCCAATCGGAATTAAGGTAGAAAAAAATCCTATTAGCTGATGCCATCAGCCAATAGGATTGAAGTTCAATCCTATTGACTGATCCAATCAGCCAATAGGATTGAGCTTGCATTCTATTGGCTGTTCCAATCAGCCAATAGAATGCGAGCTCAATCCTATTGGCTGATTGGATCAGCCAATAGGATTGAACTTCAATAGGTAAGTATTTAGTTTTAAATAGGAATAATTTAGTTAATTATAGGAATTTTTATTTAGATTTATTTAAATTATATTTAAGTTAGGGGGTGTTAGGGTTAGACTTAGGTTTAGGGGTTAATACATTTAGTGTTGGGGCGGCAGATTAGGGGTTAATAAGTGTAGGTAGGTTGCGGCGACATTGGGGGCGACAGATTAGGGGTTAATAAATATAATGTAGGTGTCGGCGATGTTGGGGGCAGCAGATTAGGGGTTCATAAATGTAATGTAGGTGGCGGCGGTTAAAAAAATTATTTTACTGTTTGCGAATGCGGGAGCGACTCGGTTTAGGGGTTAATAGGTAGTTTATGGGTGTAAGTGTACTTTTTAGCACTTTAGTTATGTGTTTTATGTTACGGCGTTGTATCATAAAACTTTTAACTACTGACTTTTAAATGTGTTAGGACTGTTGCAGGTAGAGGGTGTACCGCTCACTTTTTGGCCTCCCAGGACAGACTCGTAATACCAGCGCTATAGAAGTCCCATAGAAAAAAGACTTTACAAAGTTTACGTAAGTCGTTTTATTGTATTGCACAACTCGTAATCTAGCCGAATGTTATAAAATAAACATACAAGTTGAGAAATAGACCTTAAAGGGACAAAAACACAACATTTTTATTTTATGATTCAGATAGAACATACAATTGTAAACAACTTTCAGATTTACTTCTAGTATCAAATTTGCTTCATTCTCTTGGGAATCTTTGTTAAAGGAGCAGCAATGCACTACAGGGAGCTAGCTGAAAACATTGGGTGAGCAAATGACAAGAAGCAGCAAATATGTGCATCCACCAATCAGCAGTTAGTTCCCAGTAGTGTATTGCAGCACAAGGTATGCCTTTTAACAAAGAGAACAACATTAATTAGATAACAGAAGTACAATGAATGGGATGTTCAGCGTGGCGGAATCTGTTGGCGCTATACAAATACCTGATACTAATAATAATAATAATAATGTTGATTACAATTGCATGCTCTATCTAAATCATGAAAGGTTCATTTTGACTTGACTGTGCCTTCAATCCCATTGTTTCCCCTGCATTTCTATGTTCAACCCCTTACTAAGTTTAAATTAATGAAGAATGGTTGGAGTGGAATAGCTCTGCACAAGGACCTACCTGAATGTGATGAGGGGCAAACAATAAGAATATAAATTGTTTTAGTTAAATAAAACTATTTGAATTGTTAATATTAAGGTAATTATTATTATTTTTATTAGTAAAAGGGATATGAAACCCAAAATCTTTCATTAAAGGGACAGTACACTGTAAAATTGTTTTTATATTAATGTATTTTCAATGACTTGTTATACCAGCTGCAGAGTATAAAATGTATGAGAAATTGCATTTACAGGTTTATTTGTGTATATAAAGTAGCTGGTTTTGTGCTTTTAAACCACAGCCTATTACAATGGGTTTAACTTAAAGGTGATATCAGATCTCATTATGTTATAACTTTGTATACACAGATTTGCTTCCTTATCTTATGTTTGTCTGGAACTCCAAAGCTCAATACATAGAGAGAACAATGGAAAAATATAATTTTATAACTTAACTATCCTGCACCCCACTGAGAGTGTAACTTCTTCTGCTGGCTGTGTTTACTTAGCCTTGCCAATAGCATACACTCCAGTATCAAAACTTTAAGTATAGGTGGCTATACCAAAAACTAAATCAGCAATTTCAAATTCTGAAATAGGAGTAAAGGAGATATTTGTAACCAATGTAATACACTCTAGCAGACAAAAGGGATCATTGGGAATAATTTAAAGGGGAGAACATTTTTGGGTGAACTGTCCCTTTAATGAATCAGATAGAGCATGCAATTTTAAACAACCTTCTAATTTACTTATATTATCAATTTTTCTTTGTACTCTTTCTATCGTTTGTTGAAAAGCAGAGCGGAATGTTTTATCAGTTTGCAAGAGCACTAGATGGCAGCACTATTTCCTGCCATGTAATCTCCAGACACCTACCTAAGCATCTCTTCAACACAGAATAGCATGGGAACAAAGCAGATTGGAAACTTTTTTTTACAATTGCATGCTCTGTCTGAATCACAAACGAAAAATGTTGGGTTTCATATCCCTTCTTAAATAAAACTAATTAAATTGTTATTATTGAAATAATGATTATTTGTTTCCTTCCAATAAACTACAGATGAAAAGTTGAACAAATTATTTTCTGATATAACTGGAATAATAATCTGAAAAGTTATTCTAAAAATGAAACCTTTATGTAGAAAACCAATATTTAAATCCGGTTTTACAGACTACTGATTTAAATTAAATCCAACCTGATCAGGAACCAGAAAAACATCTGGTGACTAAGCAGTAGATTTAAAATCCAAATTCAATTGCTTAAGAGATCTTTCCTCAGGAACCTTAGGATTCTTGTTCAGGTCTACAAAAAAAATGAGGATGATTATGTATCTTGATCATATACTGACTCCTGAACACCTAAAAATTCCTCACCCTTTGAGGACAAATCCCAGGATCTGAAACATGCATGTTAACAGAATTAGATCTATATAAATCAATTAAGCTAAATGAGGGATTATCAAAAACCTACTCTTTACGCTTAATTGAAGGAGGCATGGTCACCATCATTTCAGATACAGTAAAGTTTACAAAATATTTAAATCCTGGAGTAAAATCTGAAGGACTCCACTGTATAGAACAAACATAGGGAGAACAGATATCCTTAGAAGCCAAAGCAGAATTGGTCTGATTAAAATGCAAAAAAAATGAAAAGAATTGCAAAGCTGAGCAGGGGGGATTACATCAATAAGCTTGCAAAAAACACACTTTACATTAATAAGAAACTGTTCAGAGGTTCTAGCTTCTAAGTAACCAATATTTAAAGTAGTGGAGAAAAAGCCAGTATGCTCCATCATGGAAAAAAGGCCTATGCTAAAAAACACAGAAAATAAATCAATGTGGTAGCAAATAACAATCAAGGATTTAAACACAAAAAATCATAAAAAGGTAGGTGAATAAACAGATAACCTTAATTAAATAAACCCCAAATAATAAGGAGCTCTTAGACAGTATAGAAAATCTAATCCCCTCCACCAAATAAGATCAAAACAAACAGAGAAGCGCTATGAGTGCACTAAATAGTGCGGCTGGAAAGGAGCAATGTGCACAAACCCGACACAACTCGATAGTGTGGAGGGGAAAGACTGACGTGCATATACAAGCACTAATTGACAAGTGCACAAATGATTGAGGCGCATTAACTAAATAACCTAAACGTGGAAAATTGAAGCATGCTAAAAAGCCGACGCGCATTCAACCTTTATTTCTTAAATTGAAAGGAGGTCCACAGACAATGTTTTGAACCTACTATTGGCTCTTAGGCCAACTCTTTCTCATTATTTATTAAATCAGGGGGACTCTTTCCCAAAATATTCCCTCATCTGTCTTAATTTCAATTCAGATGACCTCAGAAACAATCAGAAATAATTGAAATGAGTTGTATTTATTCATTAATGCAGGGGAAAAAGTCCTCATAATGGTTTTATGCTGAGATTCTGCCAACACAACCTGTAGCTTAAGCATATCACAGGATCACATCACAAAACAAGTATTCTAATTTCAAAAGAGGTGGCAAAAAAACACAGAACACATGGGTACTATTACAAGGGATAAAAAGGTTGAAAATAAATTATACAAGATTCTTCTTTACAATTATCTGGTATTTGTTTCACTGCTCATTTGCCTTTTAACGGATCCACTTAAACTTTCAAAGCATGATTAATATATATACTTAAAACGCAAAGGAAACACACAATTACTCCATAACGTGTGAAAATCCAGCATTTCCTATTTACATTTCTGATATGCTAAAATATCAGTGGCTTGTTTAGGCATTGCCTGATTTTAGCCAATGTGTACAAGTGGCAGTCTCACTAGTATCCTACACATTCTTTTGTCATGTGACCACCCCCATCACCAAGAGCAGACAGCGCTAGGATGCGCAGAGAGCTACAGAAACTTTAAGGTTAGATTTACAGAAATTTTCTGTTATAGACCCAAGTTAATAATCTTAACTGAATGAATATTTACTGGAATTATAAAGCATTTTTAAATAATTCTGAAACTATTTTCAGAACTAATTATTTCCACAACACACTGTAGTGTTACTGATATCTGTATATTGCTCTGTTACGGCTGTGCAAATGAACTCCTGACAAGCAAGGTGGAATTTTTCAAAAGTTGTGAATAAACAGTAACAGGAGCCGTGCAGAGGATAGGGGACTGCAATGCCCATGCCAGCAATCAGGGCTAGTTAAGTAGGTCAAAAGCAGAGAAAGCACCTTCTAAGGTAGCCAGAGGGCACAAACCCTCATCACAACGCTGGAATTGAGAATTTGTGCCTTAAAATATGCCGCTTCCTGAATGCCAGAAAATTGTACATTTCAGAATCCAGTTCTCAGTTGACTGTGGCTTGGCAGACTTTGGAATTGTTCCCAATGGTCAGGTCTGACATGAAACATCTGGGACCTAGGCTGAAACTGTGCCCTTGATTAGGGTGCCTCATCATTCACCATTTTTACACATGCATGCAGAAAACATTACCTTTAGGGTGAGAAAATAAAGCATTGTAATCAATAAATGCATAAGTAAAGAAAAAAACCTGTAATTTATGTACACAGGCACAATGCACATGCATACAGTCGCTAGATCAGAAAAAAAATACATCATCTTACAAACACAAAGTTCTTAAAGGGATAAGAACCCAAATGTGTTCTTTCATGATTCAGATAGAGCATGAAATTTAAAGTAACTTTCTAATTTACTCCTATTATCAATTTTTCTTCATTCTCTTTGTATCTTTATTTGAAAAAGCAGGAGTATCAGCTTAGGAGATACCAAGAGAACGAAGAAAAATTGATAATATGAGTAAGTTAGAAAGTTGCTTAAATTGCCTGCTCTATCTGAATCCCGAAATAAAAAATGTGGGTTTCATATCCCCACAGAAAGAGAGAGAGAGAGAAAGATAGGGAAAAAGGAGAGAGGGGGGCGAGAGATTGATTCATATCTCATATCCTTCCTAAAGGATTAAAATCATTTATCTTAAAGGGTCATTCAATAGATAAATGTATAGACCATCATTGGGCTATACAATGATCTTTTAAGTGTTACTAAACTCCTGGAGGTGAAGGTCTTTTGCTCATCTTTTCACTCACCATAATTTAAATTGAAACTGGTTTAAAAGGGGCATCAAATACTGTACAAATACTGTACAAATACTAGATACGACTTATTCTAAGCACATATCTATTTATTGTACAGGTAGCCCTCAGTTTATGCCGGGGTTAGGTTCCAGAAGGAATAGTTGTAAATCGAAACAGTTGTAAATTGAAACCTAGTTTATAATGTAAGTCAATGGGCAGTGAGGGAGATAGGTTCCAGGCCCCTCTCAAAATTGTCATAAGTAACACCTAATACATTATTTTTAAAGCTTTGAAATGAAGACTTTAAATGCTAAACAGCATTATAAACCTAAAAAAATAATAACACAAAACAGACTTCACTTGCATTTTTCTGCAAACAGTTCTTTCTATGCATTCCAATCTGGACTGATTTATAGAAAGGAAGATCTTTTTCCTTTGAAATCTGCTCAATAGCTCAGGTCTGGTTAAACTGATTAATTTCAGCTTGCTTGGCTTTGCTGCAACACAAGCGGACAGCTCCACCTACTAGCTATTTTAATAAATGCACTGCTTCTCAATGCTTTTCAATAGCAGTCACATGACTGGAAAAAAAGGTTGTTATTCTGAAACGGTGTAAATTGAACCGTTGTAAAACGAGGGCAACCTGTATTTGTTTAGTTATTGAAAAAAAATATGTTTATTCAGTTTAAGTTAACAACTTTCAAGGATCTGAGTTACAATCAATATAACATTTACTACAAGAAATGGTATTAATAATTCTAAACAAAGCATATTTCATATTTTATTTTATATATATATATATATATATATATATATATATGTTCCTTTATTTTTCATATAAACACAACTATGTAATGAAAGGACAATTAAAATATAGTAGAATTTAAAAATCAACAAATGCGGGGGGCGGAGCTGACTGCCAAAGGAAGCAGACATGTGACGAGTGAGCTCCGCGAAGGTCTGTGGGTTCTATAACTGCGAGAGCCCTGACTAGCGACAAAAGTACCCTTGAGTGTGTGCTGCTTGAAGAACTTTCCCAGAGCACTGTTTATCTCTGCGGCAAGCGGCAAATTGCGGAGCGGGAACACTCATCTCATTTAATTGGAGGTCCGGTCACCTTCTTGGGCCTAGTGTACACTGTGGCGTAGCAGTGTTGTGCAGGAAGATTGACCCCCCTCGGAAGGGGCCTGGTGGGTCTGTTTGCATAGTGAGGGGGACCACTTCACGGCAGCAAGGCGATTCCTTGCAGGCTATCCTAGAGAGCCTGCAAAGAACTTGCTGGCTCCAGATGGACCAGGATACTCTGCCCACCTATACGTGTGGCTCCTTCTGAGGTAAGGACTCTAACTTTTGTGTATTCAGCTGTGTTGATACCTACTTCTCTGTGAGATCTAAGCCCTTGGTACCAAAGTCCTAGGAACTGCTGCTCCTCATTACTGTTGATGCCATTTAGAGCATTTGCTCCCTCCTGAGTGCTCTGGTATTTGCGAGTGACTCACAAGCCTTCTAAGATTTTTTTTCTTTTTCTTAATACCAAATCTGCTTAAGATCAAGATGACAGATTAAAGTGTTGATGTTCCCTACCCTGCCAGTGTGGGCTTTAGCTGACTGATAGGGATCTGAGGCTGCTCTCTCTTTATTTGTATTATATAAACTATGGGTGACAGAATACACTGCCAGCTAATAATTATATCCCAGCAAGCTAAGAAAAAACAAAAGCACAATTTGACTTCCAAAAAATCTATCATGGATCACTTTCAATCTCGCCATGATCCCAATCCTGGTCTATCTGATGAGGACAGGTCTCTCTTCCAAGAACATCCTGAAATCTGTCTCTACACTCCCCACCTTTAAAACCTCAGGGAGATCCCACTTTTGTAGACTCTATGAAACCGTTGTTTGACAGACAAAATCAATCATTTACAAAGAGATTTGACAAGCTTGAAAAACCCTTGGATGACTTGGGAAATGACATCTCTATTAACCATACAAATTGGGTGGGTTATACCCAGAAGTTAGTGGGTCAAATCTTCTCATTAGAAGCCAAAGTAGCTGATTTAAAATACTGCTCCCGGCGGAACAATGTGAGGATCAGGTGGTATTCCTGAATCAGTCACCCCAAAAGAACTGGAGAAGCTTGTGCAATCTTTATTTCAGGCTCAAAAACCTTCCCCCTGATAAACCCAGAGACACAATAGCCCATTTACATTATATTTCCTACAAAGAAAAGTTGATGAGGACACTCTTGCGTCAACATGTCCTTACTGGTCAACATAAGGTTATACTTTGTTCCCTGATTTGTCCTCATACACATTACTCCAGAGGAGATCCTTTTTTAAGATATCATTAGCATTTTGCAACTCCATCAGATTAGATATCGCTGGGGTTATCCTACGAGGCTTATTATCACCAAGGGTGGGACTCAACATGTTGTTATAACTACCAGACAGGGCAAAGATCTAATGAAGAAGTGGCAATTGAATCCATGGGATGCTGAGAATCTCAGTCAGTCACAACAGAGCAACAACGGATTGAGAGCTGGTGCTCCAGATTGGAGTCAGGCAAGTCAAAACCATGTACCGTGATAGCATCCCTTCATGCACATGTGGAGTATTGATTGCTTCTAGTGGGACTTGGGTTGCCACGACACACATCTTTCTGAGCAGGGATAAGTCTTTATTTCTCTTTTGAATGTATTGTGTTTATGACAACATTTGTAGGGGGTTTTCCTCCACTCACTGATGGGTATTGCACATGCAACTGCCTTGTTGTACAAGAAAATAATGTGCCTTCTATATTCCCTGTATAGTTCCAGGTCCTTGTTTATAACTGATAATATATGCAATAAGTCCCTATTTAAATATATGTTCCCGTATGCACACTAAATTAAAAAGGCGTTTGCTGACTACTATAGTCGATTGTATCAGATAGGTGAAGCTGAACACATCTGTTTCCCCACAAGAGCAGAGATTTCTGCCTTTTTTGGCAGAGCTCCAACTCCCGAGTGTTACTGAGTATCTGATAGATTCTTTATCCTCTAACATTTCTCTGGAAGAGATTATGACCACCATCAAAGACTTTAAGTTACATAAAGCACCAGGCCCGATTGGGTATGGTGCTCTATTCTACAAAAAGTTCTGTACAATTATCAGTCCTTTCCTGGTTTGGGTATTTAATTTGAGTCTTTAGAGTCCCAACTAGCGTTACAATCCTTTAACAAGACAAAGATCCTATTTTGTGTGAGAGTTACCACCCAATTTCATTGCTAAATGTTGATGTGAAAATATATTAGAAGATCCTAGCCAATAGATTGAATTGGTTACTTCCCAAGCTCATTTACCCTGATCAAGTGGTTTTTAGTCCTGGGAGGCAGAGATCTGATAATACCAGGTGACTGTTGAATCTCTTCTCGGAGGTGGCGTCACTTGAGATCCCACTGGTTGCCCTGTCACCAGTGTATGTAAGAACTTGCCTGATAAATTAATTTCATTCATGGTGGTGAGAGTCCACAAGCTTGTTACTGATGGGATACACATTCCTACAAGGAGGAGGCAAAGTTTCCCAAACCTCAAATGCCTATAAATACACCCCCCACCTCACTCATACCTCAGTTTAACGTATAGCCAAGTAGGTGAGGTGAAATATGGAGTAAAAGCATAAAAAAGAGGAGCAGGATAAAAAATGTGCTTTATACAAAAAAATCAAAACCACACAAAAAATGGGTGAGCCTCGTGGACTTTCAACACCATGAAAGAAATTAATTCATCAGGTAAGTTCTTACATAAATTATGTTTTCTTTCATATAGGTGGCGAGAGTCCACAAGCTTGTTACTGATGGGATATAATACCCAAGATTTGGAAGTCCACAAGTAACAATAATGGGAGGGATAAAACAAAAAACGCTATTTCCGCAGAAAAATTAAATTAAAAAAAAAAATTAAGTTTCTTTAAAATTCAAAAAAACTTAAATCATAGGCACTAGAATCAAACTAGGACAGCTTCTGGAAGAACCTTTCTACCAAAACTGATTCCAAAGAAGCAAAAACACCAAAATGGTAAAATTTAGTAAAGGTATGCAAAGAAGACCAAGTGACCGCCTTTGCAGATTTGATCAACTGAAGCTTCATTCTTGAAAGCCAAAGATGTGGCAACTGATCTTGTAGAATGAGCTGTAATTTTCTGAGGTGGAGTCTGACCACACCTCCAAATAAGCTTTGTGAATCTAAAAGTTTCAACCTAGATGATAAAGAAACGTCAGAAGTTTTCTGACCTTTTGTAGAACCGGAAAAAATAACAAATAGACTAGAAGTCTGTCTGAAATCCTTAGTAGCATCTACGTAGTATTTCAAATCTCTAATGACATCCAAAGAATGTAAAAAAATTTCAATAGAATTGTTAGGATTAGGACATAAGGAAGGAACAATAATTTCCCTATTAATATTGTTAGAATTTACAACTTTAGGCAAAAATTTGAAAGAAGTCTGCAAAACAACTTTATCTTGATGGAAAATCAGATAAGGAGACTCACAAGAGAGTCTTTTAGCAGAAGAGATGACCACGAGAAAAATACTTTCCAAGAAAATAGTTTAATGTCTTAAGAATGCATAGGCTCAAAAGTAGGAGCCTGCAACATCTTTAATACCAAATTAAGACTCCAAGGAGGAGAAATAGATCAAATAACAGGTTTAATTTGAATTAAAGCCTGGACAAAACAGTGAATATCAGGAAGATTAGCAATCTTTCAGTGAAATAAAACAGAAAGAACAGAGATTTGTCCTTTTAAGGTATATGCAGACAAACCATCCTGAAGAAACGGGAGAATCCTAGGAATCTGAAAGGAATGCCAGGAATAATCATGTGAAGAACACAATGAAAACTAGGTTTTCTAAACCTTGTGGTATATTTTCCTTGAAACAGGCTTACAAGCCTGAATCATAGTGTTAATCACGGAGTCAGAGAAACCTTTATGACTGAGGACTAAACGTTTAATTTTCTTGCCAACAAATTTCGAGATTTGAGATCTGAATGGAAGAATGGGCCTTGAGACAGGAGGTCTGATCTTAGAGAGAGAGGCCAAGGCTGGCAACTAGTCATTTGGACAAGGTCCGCATACCAAATCCTGTTAAGAGCGTCCATTATTTCCGTCTGAGGATCCCTGGACCTGGAAAGGTACCTGGGAAGTTTTTTGTTCAGACGAGAGGCCATCAGATCTATCTCTGGAGAGTCCCACATCTGTACAATTCGATAGAATTCATCTGGGTGGAGGGACCCCCCCCCCCCCCCAAGATGTATAAAATTGTTTACTGAGATAATCCGCTTCCCAATTGTCTACACCTGGAATATGAAACGCTGTAATTAGACAGGAATTGGATTCCGGAAGCCTTCTGACCTTTCCTAGAACCAGAAAAGATAACAAATAGACTAGAAGTCTTTCTGAAATATTTAGTAGCTTCAACATAATATTTCAAAGCTCTTACCACGTCCAAAGAATGTAAAGAATTTTCCAAAGAATTCTTATGATTAGGATACAACGAAGGGACAACAATTTCTCTACTAATGTTGTTAGAATTCACAACTTTAGGTAAAAATTTAAATGAAGTCCGCAAAACCGCCTTATCCTGATGAAATATCAGAAAAGGAGACTCACAAGAAAGAGCAGATAATTCAGAAACTCTTCTAGCAGAAGAGATGGCCAAAAGAAACAATACTTTCCAAGAAAATAATTTAATGTCCAGAGAATGCATAGGCTCAAACGGAGGAGCCTGTAAAGCCCTCAAACCCAAATTAAGACTCCAAGGAAGAGAAATTGGCTTAATGACAGGCTTGATACGAACCAAAGCCTGTACAAAACAATGAATATCAGGAAGATTGGCAATTTTTTTTGTGAAACAGAACAGAAAGAGCAGAGATTTGTCCTTTCAAGGAACTTGCAGACAAACCCTTATCCAAACCATCCTGAAGAAACTGTAAAATTCTAGGAATTCTAAAGAATGCCAAGAGAATTTATGAGAAGAACACCATGAAATGTAAGTCTTCCAAACTCGGTGATAAATCTTTCTAGACACAGATATGCGAGCCTGCAACATATTATTAATCACTGAGTCAGAGAAACCTCTATGACTAAGCACTAGGCGTTCAATCTCCATACCTTCAAATTTAATGATTTGAGATCCTGATGGAAAAATGGACCTTGAGATAGAAGGTCTGGCCTTAACGGAAGTGGCCAAGGTTGGCAACTGGACATCCGAACAAGATCCGCATACCAAAACCTGTGTGGCCATGCTGGAGCCACCAGCAGTACAAATGAACGCTCCATTATGATTTTGGAAATTACTCTTGGAAGAAGAATTAGAGGCGGAAAGATATAAGCAGGTTGATAATTCCAAGGAAGTGACAACGCATCCACTGCTTCTGCCTGAGGATCCCTGGACCTGGACAGATACCTGGGAAGTTTCCTGTTTAGATGAGAAGCCATCAGATCTATTTCTGGAAGCCCCAACATCTGAACAATCTGAAGAAACACATCTGGGTGAAGAGACCATTCTCCCGGATGTAAAGTCTGGCGACTGAGATAATCCGCTTCCCAATTGTCTATACCTGGGATATGGACCGCAGAAATTAGACAGGAGCTGGATTCCGCCCATGCAAGTATCCGAGATACTTCTTTCATAGCTTGAGGACTGTGAGTCCCACCTTGATGATTGACATACGCCACGGTTGTGATATTGTCTGTCTGAAAACAAATAAATGGTTCTCTCTTCAGAAGAGGCCAAAACTGAAGAGCTCTGAGAATCGCACGGAGTTCCAAAATATTGATTGGTAATCTCACCTCTTGAGATTTCCAAACCCCCTGCACTGTCAGAGATCCCCAGACAGCTCCCCAACCTGAAAGACTTGCATCTGTTGTAATCACAGTCCAGGTTGGACGAACAAAAGAGGCCCCCTGAACCAAACGATGGTGATCTAACCACCAAGTCAGAGAAAGTCGAATATTGGGATTTAAGGATATTAATTGTGATATCTTTGTATAATCCCTGCACCATTGGCTCAGCATACAAGGCTGAAGAGGTCTCATGTGAAAACGAGCAAAGGGGATCTCGTCCGATGCTGCAGTCATGAGACCTTAAACCTCCATGCACATAGCTACTGAAGGGAATGACTGAGACTGAAGGTTCCGACAAGCTGAAACCAATTTCAGACGTCTTTTGTCGGTTAGAGACAAAGTCATGGATACTGAATCTATTTGGAATCCTAAAAAAGTTACCCTTGTCTGAGGAATCAAGGAACTTTTTGGTAAATTGATCCTCCAACCATGTCTATGAAGAAACAACACTAGTTGATTTGTGTGAGATTCTGCAGAATGTAAAGACTGAGCAAGTACCAAGATATCGTCCAAATAAGGAAACACAGCAATACCCCGCTCTCTGATTACAGAGAGTAGGGCACCGAGAACCTTTGAAAAGATCCTTGGAGCTGTTGCTAGGCCAAAAGGAAGAGCAACAAATTGGTAATGCTTGTCTAGAAAAGAGAATCTCAGGAACTGATAGTGATCTGGATGAATCGGAATATGAAGATATGCATCCTGTAAGTCTATTGTAGACATATACTGCCCTTGCTGAACAAAAGGCAATAAGAATAAAAGAATAAAGGATACTTTATTTAAAAAAATAACAAGTAAAAAACTAACAAACCAACCACTGGCAAGTGTAACCGCCAAATGTAAAAGCACCAGGAGCTACAACCTCGGCCCTGCTGACGTCACTGACGCGTTTCAGGATAGACCCGTAATCATAGTTGCACTATGATTACGGGTCTATCTTGAAACAGTGACGTCAGCAGGGCCGAGGTTGTTGCTCCTGGTGTTTTTACATTTGGCGGTTACACTTGCCAGTGGTTTGTTTGTTAGTTTTTTACTTGTTATTTTTTGAAATAAAGTATCCTTTTATCCTACCACATTGGAGCCGGACTGGGTGCTTTTATTCTTATTGTCTCTACTCACCAAGGATATCCAGAGGGCTCAAGCTGCCATTACAGAAGCAGTGATCTGTCTGGAGGATTAAGCGAGACGCTGGGAAGGAGCCCAGTGAAGTATGGTCGGAGGGACAGGACGTTCAACAGTTGAGAGAGTGCCCACTTATTACGCAAATAAATGTAAGTGCTTTATATAGTTGCTTAAGGAGATATATTGTTGTGAAACTTACTTTCAAGCAGTGGAACAGTGGGACACTTAATACTAACATTAGTAAAAGCTCCGTACTTGACACGCTTTGTAATACTGGGAGATGGTTTAACCTCTTGTTTGCTTTGTTTAATTGAACAAAAGGCAGAATAGTCCTTATAGTCACCATTTTGAATGTTGGTATTCTTACATAACAATTCAAAATTTTTAGATCCAGAACTGGTCTGAAAGAATTCTCTTTCTTTGGAACAATGAACAGATTTGAATAAAACCCCAGACACCGTTCCAGATATGGAACTGGCACAATTACCCCGGATAACTCCAGGTCTGAAACACACTTCAGGAAAGCCTGAGCCTTTACTGGGTTTACTGGAATGCGTGAGAGAAAGAAACTTCACACAGGCGGTCTTACCCTGAAACCAATTCTGTACCCTTGAGAAACAATGTTCTGGATCCAATGATTTTGGATTGAATTGATCCAAACATCTTTGAAAAATCGTAGTCTGCCCCCTACCAGCTGAGCTGGAATGAGGGCCGCACCTTCATGCGGACTTGGGGGCTGATTTTGATTTTTTAAAAGGCTTGGATTTATTCCAGACTTGAGAAGGCTTCCAATTGGAAACCGTTCCTTTAGGGGAAGGGTCAGGTTTCTGTTCCTTATTCTGACGAAAGGAACGAAAACGGTTAGCAGCCCTAAATTTGCCCTTAGATTTTTTATTCTGAGGCAAAAAGGCTCCCTTCCCCCCAGTGACAGTTGAAATAATAGAATCCAACTGAGAACCAAATAATTTATTACCTTGGAAAGAAAGATATAGCAACGTTGACTTAGAAGTCATATCCACATTCCAAGATTTAAGCCATAAAGCTCTTCTAGCTAAAATAGCTAAAGACATATACCTGACATCAATTCTAATGATATCAAAAATGGCATCACAAATGAAATTATTAGCATGTTGAATTAGCTTAACAATGCTATACACATTAGGATCTGGTACTTGTTGCGCTAAAGTTTACAACCAAAAAGTTGAAGCCACAGCAACATCAGCCAAAGAAATAGCAGGCCTAAGAAGATGACCTGAACATAAATAAGCCTTCCTTAGATAAGATCCAAGCTTCCTATCTAAAGGATCTTTAAAAGAAGTACTATCTGCCGTAGGAATAGTAGTACGCTTTGCAAGAGTAGAGATAGCCCCATCAACTTTGGGGATCTTTTCCCAAAACTCCAATCTATCAGTCGGCAAAGGGTACAGTTTCTTAAACCTTGAAGAAGGAGTAAATGAAGTACCCAGACTATTCCATTCCCTAGAAATTACATCTGAAATAGCATCAGGAACTGGAAAAACCTCTGGAATAACTACATGAGGTTTAAAAACCGAATTTAAACATTTACTGGTTTTAATATCAAGAGGACTAGTCTCCTCCATATCTAATGCAATCAACACCTCTTTTAATAAAGAACGAATATACTCTATTTTAAATAAATATGAAGTTTTGTCAGTATCAATATCTGAGGCAGAATCTTCTGAACCAGATAGATCCTCATCAGAGATAGATAAATCAGAATGCTGTCGGTCATTTAAAAATTCATTGAATTTATGAGAAGTTTTAAAAGACCTTTTACGTTTATTAGAAGGTGGTATAACAGACAGGGCCTTCTGAATAGAATTAGAAACAAATTCTCTCACATTAACAGATGGAAATATTGTCTGCTTTTGAAAGTTTATCATTACAACTAACACAAACTACAGCTGGAGGAACAGTTACCACAAGTTTACAACAAATGCACTTAGCTTTGGTAGAACCGACATCAGGCAGCATCATTCCAGAAGTAGATTCTGAGACAGGGTCAGATTGAGAAATCTTGCAATATGTAATAGAAAAAACAACATATAAAGCAAAATTATCAATTTCCTTATATGACAGTTTCAGGAATGGGAAAAAATGCAAACAGAATAAGCCTCTGGAAACCAGAAGCAAAAAGAAAACAAAATTTATGCTTACCTGATAAATTTATTTCTCTTGTGGTGAATCCAGTCCACGGGTTCATCCATTACTTGTGGGATATTCTCCTTCCCAACAGGAAGCTGCAAGAGGACACCCACAGCAGAGCTGCCTATATAGCTCCTCCCCTAACTGCCACCCCCAGTCATTCCACCGAAGACAAGCAAGAAAAAAGGAGAAACTATAGGGTGCAGTGGTGACTGTAGTTTAAAATAAAAAACACCTGCCTTAAAATGACAGTGCGGTCCGTGGACTGGATACACCACAAGAGAAATAAATTTATCAGGTAAGCATAAATTTTGTTTTCTCTTGTAAAGGTGTATCCAGTCCACGGGTTCATCCATTACTTGTGGGATACCAATACCAAAGCTTTAGGACACGGATGAAGGGAGGGACAAGACGGGCACTTAAACGGAAGGCACCACTGCCTGTAAGACCTTTCTCCCAAAAATAGCCTCCGAGGAAGTAAAAGTATCAAATTTGTAGAATTTAGAAAAAGTATGAAGCGAAGACCAAGTCGCCGTCTTACAAATCTGTTCAACAGAGGCCTCATTTTTAAAAGCCCATGTGGAAGCCACCGCTCTAGTGGAATGAGCTGTAATTCTTTCAGGAGGCTGCTGGCCAGCAGTCTCATAAGCTAAGCGGATTAAGCTTCTCAGCCAAAAAGAAAGAGAAGTTGCTGAAGCCCTTTGACCTCTCCTCTGTCCAGAGTAGACAACAAACAAAGCAGATGTTTGACGAAAATCCTTCGTAGCTTGTAAATAAAACTTTAAAGCACGAACTACATCAAGATTGTGTAACAGACGTTCCTTCTTAGAGGAAGGATTAGGACATAATGAAGGAACAACGATCTCCTGATTGATATTCTTATAAGATACCACTTTAGGAAGAAACCCAGGTTTGGTACGTAAAACTACCTTATCTGCATGGAAAATCAGATAAGGGGAATCACACTGTAAAGCAGATAACTCCGAAACTCTTCGAGCCGAGGAGATAGCTACTAAAAACAGAACTTTCCAAGATAAAAGTTTAATATCTATGGAATGCAAAGGTTCAAACGGAACCCCTTGAAGAACTTTAAGAACTAAATTTAAACTCCATGGCGGAGCAACAGGTTTTAACACACGCTTGATTCTAACCAAAGCCTGACAAAACGCCTGAACGTCTGGAACCTCAGCCAGACGTTTGTACAAAAGAATAGACAGAGCAGAAATCTGTCCCTTTAAGGAACTAGCTGACAATCCCTTCTCCAATCCCTCTTGGAGAAAGAATAATATCCTAGGAATCCTGACTTTACTCCACGAGTAACCCTTGGATTCACACCAATGAAGATATTTACACCATATCTTATGATAGATTTTCCTGGTGACAGGCTTTCGAGCCTGAATTAAGGTATCAATGACCGACTCGGAAAAACCACGCTTTGATAGAATCAAGCGTTCAATCTCCAAGCAGTCAGACGCAGAGAAATTAGATTTAAATGTTTGAAGGGACCTTGAAGTAGAAGGTCCTGCCTTAGCGGCAGAGTCCATGGTGGAAAGGATGACATGTCCACCAGATCTGCATACCAAGTCCTGCGTGGCCACGCAGGAGCTATCAAAATCACGGAAGCTCTCTCCTGCTTGATCTTGGCAATCAGACGAGGGAGCAGAAGAAACGGTGGAAACACATAAGCCAGGCTGAAGGACCAGGGCGCTGCTAGAGCATCTATCAGCGCTGCCTTGGGATCCCTGGACCTGGACCCGTAACGAGGAAGCTTGGCGTTCTGACGAGACGCCATGAGATCCAGTTCTGGTTTGCTCCATAGTTGAATCAACTGGGCAAATACCTCCGGATGGAGCTCCCACTCCGCCGGATGAAAAGTCTGCCGACTCCCAGTTCTCTACTCCTGGGATATGGATAGCTGAGAGATGGCAAGAGTGAACCTCTGCCCATAGAATTATCTTTGAAACCTCCAACATTGCCAGGGGGCTCCTTGTTCCCCCCTGATGGTTGATATAGGCTACAGTCGTGATGTTGTCTGACTGAAATCTGATGAACCTGACCGCAGCTAGCTGAGGCCAAGCCTGAAGAGCATTGAATATCGCTCTTAGTTCCAGAATGTTTATCGGAAGGAGGGCCTCCTCCTGAGTCCACGACCCCTGAGCCTTCAGGGAGTTCCAGACTGCACCCCAGCCCAGAAGGCTGGCATCTGTCGTTACTATAGTCCATTCTGGCCTGCGGAAACTCATTCCCTTGGACAGATGGACCCGAGATAGCCACCAGAGAAGAGAATCCCTGGTCTCCTGATCCAGATTTAGTAGAGGGGACAAATCTGTGTAATGCCCATTCCACTGATTGAGCATGCAAAGTTGCAGTGGTCTGAGATGTAGGGGGGCAAACGGAACTATGTCCATTGCCGCTACCATTAGGCCGATTACTTCCATACACTGAGCCACTAACGGACGAGAAGTGGAATAAAGAGCACGGCAGGAAGTTAGAAGCTTTGACAACCTGACCTCTGTCAGAAAATTTTTCATTTCTACTGAATCTATCAGAGTTCCTAGGAAGGAAACTCTTGTGAGAGGGGAGAGAGAACTATTTCCTTTGTTCACCTTCCACCCGTGAGACCTCAGGAATGCCAGAACAATGTCCATATGGGACCTGGCGATTTGAAAAGTCGATGCCTGTATCAGAATGTCGTCTAGGTAAGGGGCCACTGCTATGCCCCGCGGCCTTAGAACCGCCAGAAGGGACCCTAGAACCTTCGTAAAGATTCTTGGTGCCGTGGCTAACCCGAAGGGAAGAGCAAAAAACTGGTAATGCCTGTCTAGGAAGGCGAACCTGAGAAACTGATGATGATCTCTGTGTATCGGAATGTGTAGATAAGCATCCTTTAAGTCCACGGTAGTCATATATTGACCCTCCTGGATCATAGGTAGGATTGTTCGAATAGTCTCCATCTTGAAGGATGGGACCCTGAGAAATTTGTTTAGGATCTTGAGATCAAAGATTGGTCTGAAAGTTCCCTCTTTTTTGGGAACTATAAACAGATTTGAATAGAAGCCCTGCCCCTGTTCCTCCTTTGGAACTGGGTGGATCACTCCCATAACCAGTAGGTCTTGAACGCAACGTAAGAATGCCTCTCTCTTTATCTGGTTTACAGATAATTGTGAGAGATGAAATCTCCCCTTTGGAGATGAAGCTTTGAAATCCAGAAGATTTTCCTGGGAAACAATCTACAGAGCCCAGGGATCCTGGACGTCTCTTGCCCAAGCCTGGGCAAAGAGAGAAAGTCTGCCCCCCACTAGATAAGGTCCCGGATCGGGGGCTACTCCTTCATGCTGTCTTAGAGACAGCAGCAGCAGGTTTTTTGGCCTGCTTCCCCTTGTTCCAAGCCTGGTTAGGTCTCCAGACTGGCTTGGACTGGGCAAAATGTCCCTCTTGTTTTGCAGTAGAGGAAGTTGAAGCTGCGCCACTCTTGAAGTTTCGAAAGGAACGAAAATTAGTCTGTTTGGTCCTTAATTTGGTGGACCTATCCTGGGGAAGGGCGTGGCCTTTTCCTCCAGTAATATCAGAAATTATCTCCTTCAGTCCAGGCCCGAATAGGGTCTGCCCTTTGAAGGGGATGTTGAGAAGTTTAGACTTTGAAGTAACGTCAGCTGACCAGGATTTAAGCCATAGCGCCCTACACGCCTGAATGGCAAAACCTGAATTCTTAGCTGTTAGCTTGGTTAAATGAAAAACGGCATCAGAAATAAATGAATTGGCTAACTTAAGAGTTTTAAGCCTGTCTAGGATATCATCCAACGGGGTCTCTACCTGTAGAGCCTCCTCAAGATACTCGAACCAGAAAGCCGCTGCAGCAGTGACTGGGGCAATGCATGCAAGAGGCTGGAGAATAAAACCTTGTTGTACAAAGATTTTCTTAAGGAAACCCTCTAATTTTTTATCCATTGGATCTAGGAAAGCACAACTGTCCTCGACAGGGATAGTTGTACGCTTGGCTAGAGTAGAGACTGCTCCCTCCACATTAGGGACCATCTGCCACGAGTCCCGTGTTGCGGCATCTATAGGAAACAGCTTTTTAAAAGCAGGAGGGGGAGAGAACGGTACACCAGGTCTATCCCATTCCTTAGTAATAATTTCTGAAAACCTCTTAGGGATTGGAAAAACGTCAGTGTAAACAGGCACTGCAAAGTATTTGTCCATTTTACACAATTTCTCTGGGACTACAATGGTGTCAGTCATCCAGAGTCGCTAAAACCTCCCTGAGCAACAAGAGGAGGTGTTCAAGCTTAAATTTAAACGCTGTCATTTCAGAGTCAGACTGAAGTAACGCCTTCCCTGAATCAGAAATGTCACCCACAGATAGAAGCTCTTCTTCTTTGGCTTCTGCACATTGTGAGGGTATATCAGACATAGCTACTAAAGCATCAGAAAGCTCTGTATTTGTTCTAGCCCCAGAGCTGTCTCGCTTTCCTTGTAACCCTGGCAGTTTGGACAATACCTCTGTGAGGGTATGATTCATAACTGCCGCCATGTCTTGTAAGGTAAACGCATTGGACGCGCTAGATGTACTTGGCGTCACTTGAGCGGGAGTTATAGGTTCTGACACGTGGGGAGAGCTAGATGGCATAACCTCCCTTTTGTCAGTCTGAGAAACCTCTGGTGATAAATCTTTAAAAGCCATAATATGGTCTTTATAACTTATAGAAAGGTCAGTGCATTTGGTACATATTCTAAGAGGGGATTCCACAATGGCTTCTAAACATAATGAACAAGGAGTTTCCTCTATGTCAGACATGTTTAACAGACTAGTAATGAGACCAGCAAGCTTGGAAAACACTTTAATAAATGTGAAAAAGCAATTATATAAAAACGGTACTGTGCCTTTAAGAGAAAAAAACTACCACATAAACTGCAAAACAGTGATAAAAAGTAGTAAACTCTACGAAATGTTTACAGTGTGTATAAGGGACTAAGGCAGCATTGCACCCACTTGCAAATGGATGATTAACCCCTTAGGCCCAAAAACGGATTAGAAAAACGTTAAAACCGTTAACAAACAGTCAAACACACTGCCACAGCTCTGCTGTGGCTCCTACCTGCCCTTAAACACGATTTTTGCAGGAACAAAACCCTCTATAGTGGTCCTAGATGCCAGAGGACTCCTTTAGGGAAGCTGGATGTCTCAGTCTGAAAATCAACTGCGCATTTAGAGCGTGAAAATAGGCACCTCCCACCATGCACTCAATGTCAGAGGGCCTTAAAAAAGTACTCCTAGGAGTAATCTAACTAGCCATGTGGAAAACTAGGCCCCAAATAAAGATTTATCACCCTCAGAGAAAAAACTTTTTTTCTATAAACCATGCAAACGTTTTTACACTAAGTAATATGAGTATTAACATGAATATTACCCTTTTTTGCAAGCATGATCCCAGTCGTTGTTAAATCACTGTATCAGGCTTACCTCAAATATACCAGGCACTGTCAGCATTTTCTAGACCTTATCATCTCTCTAGAAAAAAATATACTGAACATACCTCAAAGCAGGTAATCTGCAGACCGTCCCCCCAACTGAAGTTTTCTTTCCATACTCTTCAGTTATGTGTGAGAACAGCAATGGACCTTAGTTACAAACCGCTAAGATCATCAAACCTCCAGGCAGAATTCTTCTTCCAATTTCTGCCTGAGAATAAAACAGTACAACGCCGGTACCGTTTAAAAATAACAAACTCTTGATTGAAGGTAAAAACTACACTAAGTCACCACATATCTCTTGATACTTCCTTTCTTGTCAAGAGCTGCAAGAGAATGACTGGGGGTGGCAGTTAGGGGAGGAGCTATATAGACAGCTCTGCTGTGGGTGTCCTCTTGCAGCTTCCTGTTGGGAAGGAGAATATCCCACAAGTAATGGATAAACCCGTGGACTGGATACACCTTTACAAGAGAAATAATGACTTAAATAATGTCAAAAATCTGGCGCCAAGTATGACGCCCCAATTGACAAAATATTTTTTGGCGCCAAAAACGTCTGCAACAAACACGAGCGTCATAGATGACGCAACTACGTGAAAACTCTCAGCGCCAACTAAGACGCCGGAAATTACGTCATTACGTTAACAAACGTAATTCTCGTGCCAAAAATGACACAATAAATTAAAGCATTTTGCTCTCCCGCGAGCCTAACAGCCCGCAATTTAGAAAGAAAGTCAATTTGAAAAATTTTCAGGTAAGAAAAAATGTATTCATATGCATTTCCCAAAATGAAACTGACAGTCTGTAAGAAGGAAATATACTGATTAACCTGTATCATGGCAAATATAGGTATAAAACATATATTTAGAACTTTACATATAAAGTGCCAAACCATAGCTGAGAGTGTCATAAATAAAAGAAAACATACTTACCAAAAGACACTCATCTACATAAAGTAGATAGCCAAACCAGTACTGAAACGAGAATCAGTAGAGGTAATGGTATATAAGAGTATATCGTCGATCTGAAAAGGGAGGTAGGAGATGAATCTCTACGACCGATAACAGAGAACCTATGAAATAGATCCCCATTAGGATGACCATTGCATTCAATAGGTAATACTTCCTTCACATCCCTCTGTCATTCACTGCACTCTGAGAGGAACCGGGCTTCAGCATGCTGAGAAGCGCATATCAACGTAGAAATCTAGCACATACTTACTTCACCACCTCCAAAGGAGGCAAAGTTTGTAAAACTGAATTGTGGGTGTGGTGGGGGGTGTATTTATAGGCATTTTGAGGTTTGGGAAACTTTGCCCCTCCTGGTAGGAATGTATATCCCATACGTCACTAGCTCATGGACTTTTGCCAATTACATGAAAGAAATAATTTAATTTCAATAGTAGATTGCAGACGGTTTGCAGGGCCATCATTAATGAGTAAAACATTGGTTTGATTAACTGTAAAGATTACTTTGTACAGATATATTTATTTTTCGGCCCTGCACTGCCCCAACACTAAACAAAAACATAAATTATGCTTACCTGATCATTCAATTTCCTTCTGTATGAGGAGAGTACACAGCATCATTCCTTACTGTTGGGAAATACTGAACCTGGCCACCAGGAGGAGGCAAAGACACCCCAGCCAAAGGCTTAAATATTCCCCCCCCAATTCCCTCATATCCCAGTCATTCTGCCAAGGGAACAAGGAACAGTAGGAGAAATACCAGGGTATAAATGGTGTCAGAAGAGAAACACAAATTTTGGTCCGCCCATCGGAGTATACGTGCGGGGGCCGTGGACTCTCCTCAAACAGAAGGAAATTAAATTATCAGGTAAGCAGAATTTATGTTTTCCTTCCTAATATGAGGAGAGTCCACGGCATCATTCCTTACTGTTGGGAAAACTATACCCAAGCTCTAGAGGACACTGAATGATAATGGGAGGGGTAAAAGAGAGGCGGACCCTAATTTGAGGGCACGCCAGCCTGTAAAACCTTTCTCCCAAAATCTGCTACCGCCGAAGCAAAAACGTCAAACTTATAGAATTATGAAAAAGTATGTAAGGAGGACCAGGTAGCCGCCTTACATATCTGTCCATAGAGGCCTCGTTCTTAAAGGCCCAAGAGGAAGCCACCGCTCTAGTGGAATGAGCCGTAATCCTCAACCAAAAAGATAAGGAAGCCGAAGAAACCTTCAGCCCCTTACGCTTCCCAGAGTAGATAACAAAAAAAGAAGAAGTTTGCCTAAAATCCTTAGTAGCTTGAAGATAAATATTCAAAGCTCTAACCACATCTAGATTATGAAGTAAAGGTTCCTTCGAAGGAGGAGGATTAGGACATAAGGAAGGAACCACAATCTCCTGATTGATGTTACAATCAGACACAACGTAAGGGAGAAAACCCAAGCGATTACGTAGGACAGCCTTATCAGCGTGGAAGGAGGCTCACATTGCAAGGCAGCTATTTCAGAAACTCTGCGTTCTGACGCAATAGCCAATAGAAAAAGGACCGTCCAGAACAACAATTTGATGTCAACCAAATGTATAGGCTCACACAGAGCCTGTTGCAAAAACTTTAGAACAAGATTTAAACTCCAAGGTGGAGCATAAGATCAAAACACAGGTCTGATCCTAACCAGCGACTTAACAAAAGATTGCACATCAGGGAGCTCTGCAAGCCTCTTGTGCAGCAAAACAGATAGGGCCAATATCTTCCCCCCTCAGGGAACTAGCAGAAAGGCCCTTCTCCAGACCTCCTGGAGAAAAGAAAGTATCCTTGTAGCCTTAACCTTATGCCAGCTAAACCACGCTCTTCACACCAGAATAAGTAAGCTCTCCACACCTTATGATAGATGCGACGAGTAACAGGCTTACGAGCCTGAATGAGAGTATCAATAACCCTCTCAGAGAAACCTCTCTTGGCTAGAACTAGGCGTTCAACCTCCATGCAGTCAGCCTCAGAGAATCTAAATTTTGATGAACAAAAGGACCCTGTTCCAGCAGATCCCTGCGACAAGGTAACTTCCATGGAGGAGATGAGGACATCCCCACCAGGTCCACGGCCATGATGGAGCAATCAGTATCACTGATGCCTGCTCCTGGTTGATGCGGGCCACTACATGAGGAAGAAAATGCAAATCAGATTGAACCTCCAAGGCACTGCTAATGCATCTATTAGCTCCACTTGAGGATCCCTGGACCGCGACCCATATCTGGGTAGCTTGGAATTGAGCCGGGACGCCAAGAGATCTATCTCCGGCATCCCCATTTGTTGCAAATCTCCGCAAACACCTCGGGATGGAAAGACCATTCCCCCAGATGAAAGGATTGTCTGGTGAGGAAATCCGCTTTCCATTTGTCCAACTGCTGACAGCGAGCAGTTGTGGGCCTCCGTTCACTCAAGAATCCGAGATACTTTCGTCATTGCTAGGGAGCTTCTCGTTCCTCCATGATGGTTGATGTTAGCCACCAAGGTTATGTTGTCTGATTGGAATCTCATAAACTGGGATGAACCCAGAAAAGGCCAAGCCTTCAGAGCATTGAAGATTGCCAAAAGTTCTAGAATGTTGATTCCTCTTGAGTCCACAGACCATGTGCCCTACTGGCACCTCAAACAGCTCCCCATCCTGATAGGCTTGCGTCCATAGTCACAATCTCCCAAGATGGTCTCAAGAAGGATGTCCCATGGGACAGGTGATCTGGACAGAGCCACCAGGAGAGCGATTCTCTTGACCGGTTGTCCAGAGAAATCTGTTGAGAAAAATCCGAATGAACGCCGTTCCACTGTCTCAGCATGCACAGCTGTAGTGGTCTGAGATGGAATCTGGCAAAAGGAATGATGTCCATGCTGGACACCATGAGACCAATCATCTCCATTCACTGAGCCACAGAGGGCCTTACGAAGGTTTAGAGGGCAAGACAAGTGGAAGATAGCTTGTAACGTCTCTGGTCTGTAAGGAATATCCTCATGGATATGGAGTCTATTATAGTACCCAGGAATTCCACCCTGGTACTGGGAATAAAAGAAATCGTTTCTAAGTTTATCTTCCATCCAAGAGATCGAAGAAGAAACAGAAGAGATTGTGAATGGTCGTCTGCCAGACGACAAGATGGTGCTTGTGGATTGGAACGTGAAGGTAAGCATCCTTCAGATCTATAGTGGTCATTAACTGTCCCTCCTGAACTAAGGGAAGGATGGACCTTATCACCTCCATCTTGAACGAGGGGACAGATATGAATTTGTTTAAGCACTAGGTCCAGAATCGGGCGGAAAGTTCCCTCCTTCTTTGGGGCCACAAAAAGGTTTGAATAGTATCCCAAACCTCTTTCTGCGAGAGGTACTGGGACAATGACTCCTAGGGAGGAGAGATCCCTCACGCACCCGAGAAAGGCTTCTCTCTTTTCTGGCCTGGAAGATAAGTTTGATAGGAGGAATCTGCCCCTGGGTGGATGAGACTTGATACCTAATCTTGTATCCCTGAGCGATGACCTCCAGGACCCACGGGTCTTGTACGTCCCCAAACCAAGCATCCGAAAAGAGCGACAGTCTGCCCCCTACTTGACCCAGAACCGGATCGGGGGTCGCCCCTTCATGCCGACTTTGCCTTGGCGGGCTTCTTGCTCTGCTTGGATTTATTCCAGGAATAAGCCGGCTTCCAAGTACCCTTGGATTGCTCGGGCTTTGCAAAGGGCTGCTGGAGTTGGGATTTATCAGGACGAAAGGAATGCGGTAAAAAGGCACCTTTGCCTCCAGTAACTATTGATATAATTGAGTCCAGGCCTGGACCAAATAAAATCTTTCCCTTAAAGGGGGGGGGGGGGGGAGAAGTCTGGACTTAGAAGTCATGTCCGCAGACCAGAACTTCAGCCAGAGTGCCCTACGGGCTTGAACAGAAAAATCTGAAGCCTTAGCACTCAGGCGAATAATTTGCATATTAGCATCACAAATAAAAGAATTAGCCACCCTTAAGGCCTTAATTCTTTCCTGAATAATGTCGAGGGGACCCTACACCTCGATCAACTCAGATAAGGAGTCGCACCAGTAAATAGCCGATCCAGCAACCGCAGCAACAGCCGTTGCCGGTTGAAACAAATATCCCGTATGTTGAAACATCTTTCTTAACAGAGTTTCTATCTTTTTATTAAGATTGAGAGTCCAGAACCGAGAACAATTTCTTAAAGGAAGATGAAGGGGAAAAGGGAGAACCAATCCTTTCCCTTTCATTCTTAATGTTCGCCATCTTTACAGGAACCGGGAAAGTTTGTGGTACAACCCTGTCCTCGTAGACCTTATCTAATTTAGGAATCAATGGTTCCTCAGGCAATTTGGGCTCTGGAACCTCTAACGTAGCCAAAAATTCCTTCAACAGAAAGCATAAAAGTTCAATCCTAAATCTAAAGTCTGGTTCCTCCGCAGCTGGAGGTTTAGAGGCAGCAGATTCCGACCCAGAAAGAGCGCCCTCTGAAGTATCAGAGGCGCCTTCATCCTCGGATAATCTTGTATCAGATAAATCCAGTTAACTAGTTGATGACCCCTGGGAAGGATAGCAATATTTGACCTTTTGCTTGCGCTTAGCAGAAAAACTTAGCAAACAGAGAAACCGCTTCTTCTCCGATAAAGAGAGAGACCACACCCGGTTACGTGGTGCACAACACAGGATCGACCCTGCTATAAGAGAAAAAAGCATGCAAAGCCTTTCAGGCTGCGCAGTCCTCAAAACGAAAGTAAAAACCTGTATGTTCCAACATCTGCCTGAGCCCAAAAACCATCTCACACATGTTGCAGCATAATCAAATAAACTTATGAGATAGTCCACACTGTTCAATAATCCCCCTCCGGAGATATTAACCCTTGATTCCATACAGATAAAAGGAGCCACACTGTGAACCTGTCTTCTGGCGTTATCATATGTGTAAAAAAAAAATTAAACAATCTTACCAGAATCTATGCCGTGGAACAGAAACACAGCCTCTCAAGTTTGACAGTCTTGTAGCCTCGCTCCCGACATGGACTTGAGTGATGGAAGCAGGCAGTGAAACTCGTCAACACTGATTGCTTAGGATGGGTCGGGATGAGTCTGGATGGGTTCGCAGAAATACTCTCCCTGCATCTCCAGACTCTAACTTTCGTCAATGCTCTCACTGAGAGGCTGACAAGACTACTTAAACTCCAGTCCCATTTTGAAGGGTAGATACCCTTCCTAAGGAACTACTCCGAATCTTCTGACACTTCTCTGCCAACCTCCTGTGACGAAAGGCAAAGAATGACTGGGATATGAGGGAAGTGGGGGGAGTATTCAAGCCTTTGACTGGGGTGTCTTGGCCTCCTCCTGGTGGCCAGGTTGAGTATTTCCCAACAGTAAGGAATGATTCCGGTGACTCTCCTCATAATAAGGAGGAAAAATATTTTATGATTATGTCTTTTCTTTCTGTACTGTACTGTTTTTGGTGGGTTTTCCCCCTAAGTTTTTCATAATTTAAAGATTTCATAAGCTAAAGTGGCTGACTAATATCAATGTAAACTAGTGCTGTTTTTTTCTTGTTTTTTGGTTATGTGGTATTTTTCTTTTTTTCTTTTCGTGCTATATTTTTATATAAAATATAATCCCAACAATGTGCAGTTAAAATGGGAGAGATATACACTCTAGCGTAACTGAATATGTATTTGGTTAATTTATATATGCTCTGTATCCTTTTATTGTGCCCTGTGTGGTGCTTAAATTTATTGTTGTATTCTGTATACATTGTTGGTTGTAAATAAAGATATTAAAAAAATTAAATGGAAAAAGATTAAAGCCACATAAAATGCAATATTTCTTTAATGATTCAGATAAAGCATGCAATTTTAAATAACTTTCCATTTTACTTCTTTCATTCATTCTCTTGTTATCTTTTGCACTACTAGGAACTATATTGTAATTGGTTGCTGCACATATGTGCCTCTTGTCATTGGATCACCCAATGTGTTTAGCTAGCTCCCAGTAGTGCCTTGCTGCTCCTCCAACAAAGGATACCAAGAAAATGAATCTAATTTGATAATAGAAGAAATTTGGGAAGTTGTTTAAAATTGTATGCTCTATCTGAAGCATGAGAGAGGAAATGTATTCTGTACATAAGGTATTGCGTAATGAATTATACGGATCCCATTGTAAGCATGGAGTATAAAAGTTTCTCGTTTTTTCTTTACAATAAAACACAAATAACTAAAATAATAAACAGAAAACTAAAACAAACAAAAATCTGCACCTTGAGGTTAATAATGGTTGGAAACTAAAGTAGAAAATATGCCCTCCTGAGGAATAAAAATAAGATGTTTACAAATATTTAACTATAGACGGGGTAATAATGATGTAGTATATAACCTAAACCAGTCAACAAATTTGTGTCAGAAAACTAAACACTTTATCAAGGTCCAGGAGATTTATATAACTGGTATAGTTTCTTAGTAAACGTGTAGCAGTTACCTAATGCAGACATCCAGAAATGGATGCAATATAAAGAAGGTCGCATTAATTGTACAATATAAAGTAAGTACCTTACTATCATACACGACCCAGAGTATTTATTAACTCAGTGATGCCTATGTAATACTTTCAGTAGAGAATGTAGAGGAATTAATCAGTTTTACACTGCACGGGTGAGAGTAAGGAGAACATCTATTATGATCAGCCGATTCCCCGGCGTTCTGAGGCTGTCAAAAAATACCTCTTGCTCTCCTGTAGCCTCAGATATTCAGGCAGGGAGTATTCTAACTTACATAAGTAAGTCAATGAAAAAATGCCTCTGGGCGATGAGGGTGAGTGAAGATCAGAAGTCTTCTACACATACTGGTACTGTGTGTCCAACAAAAGTCTTGGCTGCATTGGAGTCCAGCATGTTACATGTGCTGAGGTGCACTTAAGGTAAGTATTCTGCTGGATCGCTATAAAGTAGTCCTCTAGCTCTAATTTTACTTTGCAGCAAACTCCAACATATAGTAAGGAGAATATAGAAGATCCGCAACTAAGAGTTGGAGCGGCACCACAGCATAGGTCAGACTGTGAACCATCCAGCCGCATGGCGTATGTGGAATATTCAAGCGCTGGTGATTGCTGAGATTCGAGAGCATCATTGCCGGGTCAGAAGTAAATGCCAGCAGCAAGGTTGGCTGCTGAACAGACCGGATCTCTCTATGAAGCATTAGGAAGAATGTTATGAGATTTTCCAAGCGAGGTAGAAACACTGCCATCTGCTCCGTAGCAATAGAGGCCATCTTGAAAAGTAAAATTCAAACTATTGACACCTTCACTGTGTCACAACTAAATCTTTAAATGTGCCTTCCGAGGAAGAGAAGATGGTGACCTCTCTATCCACTATGGTTCCCTGACACAAAAAATATCAAGGGAGCTATGGATGGCTATAGATCTTGGCTGCAAGTAGGTTTCCAAACATAAGGTGTATCAGAGCTTCAACACTTTGCAGCCATCTTGGCGCGCCGCCCACCGCAAGTCGCACAGAATATTTTTTATATATTTTTGATGGAAGTGTTTAATTTTATAATATCCGTAGAGATGTGAGCTCTGATATTGCCTCCTTAGCCTGCCTAGCTAGTAGCATTGTCAATTTCTTAAATGAATGAAAATTATGCTGTGCAGGCCAAACTTTTAGTTCAGTAATGTGATGTGATGTGTTTTTAAAGAGAAACGTTTCCAGTCAGCAAAGCTAAACACTCCAGTAAACATACCATGGCAAAGGTTTAACCCACATTGTTCCTGTGGTGCTATACTAGGGACTTATGCCAAAACAGGAGTGAGCTCAGTTAAACCTCCGATGACGTGTTATATTTACTGGAGTGTGCACCATATTCCTCCTCTTCTGTTGTGCTGGCAGGGGACTCCACATAACTTACATAACATATACAGCAGTTTCCAGGTACTACTCCCTGCGTCCCTACAGCACCATGTTAACAGTAGTCCTATGCTCTACTCCTCTTGACTTACTTGACCTCATATCTGCCCTTGCTTGCCTCATACAGCTCATGGATGTCAAAGTGACTCAAAGGGACTAAAGGCAACTAGTGTGGGGCACTGTTGTACAATTTAACATACCAGTGTTTTCTTTGCATTTGTCCCAGAGCATTAACACAAGTTTCTACGATCTCACGTTAGTAGGATCAGCGCTTAGTAGAAGTGTATACATGAAACCACCGAAACCGGAAGTGCTAGACAATAACGATACCGGAAGTGGAAAACTAGCGAAACTTGCAGTAAGAAAGGACGTAACACTCCTAATATCCAGTAATTATCTAAAGGAAGTTTAGAGTGGTAATTTAATATTACATAATTTTCCATGATCCCACGTTAGAAGTATTATTGCTTAGCAGTAGTGTAAACATGAAACTACTGAAACCGGAAGTGCTATAAAATAGCGATACCGGAAGTGAAAGCAAATAAATGAAACATGAGCTTAACGAAACTAGCATTGAGAAAGAATGAAAATAAAAATCGGAAACATCAGTAAATAATGGCAACAGAAGCCGCCATATAATAAACCAAATAGGTTGGTTCATCAAATAAACAGAGAGTCATTAAAGTATAAGCATCACTATTCACTTATAGGATAGAAGCCAATATCATTATAGTAAACACAAGGGAAAACGGAAGTAAACACAGCAAACGTTAGCGAAACCGGAAGTGCAGGTGGAAAATAATTTTATGAAATATGTTAACTAAGGGCACATATGTAAAGGGAATATTCCCAATAGGAATGGCCCTGAGAACACACTAACAGTTAACAGTCAAAAATTAAGTTTTTTAACAACATAACTTAAACGAAACTCTTGCCCATACCCACAATGCATTCAACAGGAAGGGGGCGTGGCCTATTAGCTTTTGGCGCCCAAACACCAGTCACAGTTCTCATAAATTCTGTCAGCTTACTCACAATGTTAGTCTTGATAAAGGCCAGGAGTACATGGCCGAAACGCGTCAACTGATTTGAGTAAGCAAAATACTGATATATCAACTAAATAGTTTGTATATATTATAGTATTGTTTGTTTTCTTTACAGGTTTTTTCAAAGTTTTATTTGCTTTTATCGCATCATATTGAGTGACTGCTTCATTGCACAGAAATCACTACATCACATTGGACACTTTGGATTTACTTACATTTTGTTACACCTTTTTTGAGGATTCTCACATTTTGCAATTTTTGCAAGGCCACCAACTTTTTCTTATTTTTTCACATCAAGTGATCACATTTTTTTCACATTTTCACATATTTTGCATTTTTTCAAGCACAGAACATTCTTTGGGATTTTTTTAGAATTGGATATTGATTAAGACACTTATTTTTGTCACATAATTTTTTGTTTGGATAAAGACTAACTATATACAACTGTAAGAACATTCATCACCAAGGTGTACCTTCAAAATAGGACACTTGACCTATTAGGTCACCCTTTTCCAAGTGTATTAGTTTTATGTTTATTTTTATGTGTATTTTCATCGTCTTGTTATTTTAACATGGATCCATGATTTTTTATTACTGTGTATGTTTTATAAGAAGTTCACCGACATTTTAATCAACTGTGTGGAATAAACATTTTACTTTAACAATCATTTTATATATGCTATTTTAAACATCTCTGCACATTTACTCTACAACCCACATCAAAGGTACTACTATTTAGATCCCACATTGTGGGCACTATTCTATCAGCCTATTAGGTGTTTCCTTCCCCATCCTCAGCCTTCTTGGCGCTCACCTCCACTTCCTATCGTTAAGTGACTACAGTGCAAGGGAATGAATGAAAATTATTTTGTGAAAAAAATATATCTATACCTATACATATATATATAAATATAAAATATAGAAGTATAGATAAATAAAGATTATATAGGAATATATATTTAAAAATACTAAGAACATTTTCTACTATGTGAAGAACATTAGAATGTAAAACATTTACAGCAAATATACAAATTTACAGTAAAACACATTATAAAATTTTAAAATTTATTTTAAATTATTTTTCTTGTTATAAGGTATATAAATGTAAAGGGCTCCAAAGTTTATATGTATGTATATACATGTGTGCATTAGGGCTGGGCGATATGGTCAAAAAAAAAATTCATGATTTAAAAAAAAAAAAAATTGTGATTGGGATTTAATCGTGATTTTTCACGTGCTAGCTGGTGGGTAAACTCACTACTAGATGTGTACAAGACCGGCCCCAACACCTAATACAAGTCTCACTCCCTTGCTTCTCCTCTGGCTGCTTACACAAGCAACTGGGTGTTATACAGAGGTAAGCTATGTCAGAGTACGTATTTCAGCATGTCTGTCCCTAAACATACACGCAGATACCGCTATACTGGGGTAATACAGGTCTTCTTATGCATCCAGCGGTATAACAAGGTGACATCAGATACACAGGCTACACCCACAGACCCCGCAGCACACGCAGGCCGGTACTCACTCGGGTAAATAACTGTAGGAGAAAGAACTCCACTTGCACACAGTGTACGACAATGTACTGATCTCCGCCGCCATCTTGTCAGCAGGAAGCCGGAGGGGGTGGGGCCCGGTTTAAAAAGCTACGGCGAACGTGAGCATGGCTGTTGTGCCATTACTTTGAAGGCATTGGAGTCGTATAACATCACGATACGGTAGACGTCTCAACAACCTTACGCTATTACCTTAAAGCAACGCCTCCTATGTTCAATGAGTGACAGATCTTATCTAAACACGCCCATATTAGTTGATTGACATTTGACGGGTCATGCATACTCTTATAAGTAGTGATGCTGTCTGACTGTGACGTTTAGGGTTGAGACGAGAGAGTAACTGAGCTTGAGGTGTTATTACTATTAGAGAAAGGGACATCACACAAATAATTCAGCGGTTAAATATAATTCTAGTTTGCTTAGCTACGGATTGGTTTGTCCCACTATGAGACAGTGTGACACTCTTTGAGGTATTTTCACCAGATCACATTATAGAGGGGTAAACAAAGTGTAAATCTTAAGTGTGATGACACAAAAACACTAACACATTTACATGTTTAATATCTGACAGGTCTGTCAAATTAAAAACACTACCTTGTTATATAAATGCAAAATTGCTTCCCCTCTGGCCACTTTCAACCTTTTGATCAGCTTCTTTCAGCATAATACGTCATAGGGGGCGGGGCTAAAAAATAGCATATTCTCACGGTTTTTAAATTCGCAATGGTTAATCGCGGTTTAAAACCGCATCCGCGGTATATCGCCCAGCCCTAGTGTGCATATACATATATACTTATGTAAATACATAAATACTCATGTATATACACAAATATACACACACACACATATATATATATATATATATATATACATACACACACACACATATTAAGATATATAATATATACCCACACGCACATTATAGCTCTTTCAACTCAAACACCTTTTAACCCTTATAAAATATTTTTATTAATACTTATATAAATATTTTTATCAGATAATGTACATATTAGTAAAACATTTTATTTTAATGTGTTTATGTTGTGTTGGTGCACATTTTTATTCTTACTCTTTACGCTAGGTCTCCACTCACACTAACCTGATGCTTGCAAATTAAGATTGCGCTCGAGCAAATGCGTTTACTTTCAACTTGTAATATGTGCACAAGCTAGCGTGGGTGTGATATTGGTTATTGTGACCTGCCCTAACAACAGTGCGCCACTTGTAATCTGGACCATATTTACATATACATATACACAAACACACAAACATACAGTACTGTTAAACCACTTACATGATTTTGTAGTGTACTTGACTTTGCTGTTCATTTATTCTACTTAAAATATACTTACATTATACTCTGCATAATATTACATATTTTAGGATTCAGGGTTATCTATGAATATGTAATTATCTGTGTTTATTATAATTACTTGTATCTTTATGTTTTAATGTATAAATGTCTGTATATTTTGTGTTTGTGCATGCTTGTGTGTATGCCCCTTTAGTTTATGGTATGAATTGATATATGCATTACTTACTATTAAACATTGTTATGAGAAGCACGTGCACCCTTTGAGACCATTGTGGTTTTACCAAAGGGAGATGGTAGAGCTTTAAGAGTCTAACCTCAGCATTCCCTAAACTCCTGGTCTGGCTACTGCTTGGGACAGAGCCTTGCCGTTTTATTGAGAAACCTGACTCTACCTTTGAATCCACAGGGACATACAGCTGAAATCCGACTGAGAACAAGCCCTGTGTAAGAAGGGGAACTTTTCCCTTTTTTTTAGGCCTTTTAAAACTAAAAATACACATGCACACACAAACAGAAAAACAAACATAATAAAAGGTGAGAGACTCCCCTGTATTCATGCAAAAATAACTCTGGTTACCAGTGAGGTGAAAGCGCCCGTCTGTCAGACCATCCGGACCCCTTATTACTAACAGCACAGAGAGCAGAAACACACTGTCTACTGGAAAGGAACAGATAAAGAAGCAAAGGAGGGGAGAGGAGGGAGTCTGTGAAAAAAGAAAGGTTCAATGTAAAATCTGTGTATAGTTTGGCTAGTTAAAAAAAAGCATGTGCAGTGAATGGCATTCATAAAAATAGAAATGAACAATCACTTATTAGATAAACAGCATCTTGGAAAGCTTCCATGTCTTGTAGGTCACAAGGTCAAGTAATAAACACAATAAATATTAAGCAGTTAGGGGTGCATTGTAGAAAGAGGGCTGGCCTTTGAAGTAACACTGCTTTTTGTCACTTGATGTTCGGATAAGTAGGGTGGGAATGTTTGGGCTGGATGGCAGCCAATCACAAATCAGAATTTCAAGGCAGCAAGGAGTGCAGCAAGACTGGGGTTGCCCATAGAACAGGTAGCACAGGAGAGAGGGAGAGGGCAGAGAAAGCCCCTGTCAGTGAAGTGACAGGGTTAGCACTGCGGAAACAATGCCAGCTACTGTATGTTTTAACGAGGTAAGGAGCGCAGGACAGGAAGGGGAATGGAGACAGTGCGAGGAGCAGTCTGCTTGCATGCCACCAAAAAGAGGCCATTGACTGCTTTAGAGCTGCAGAGACTTAAACACAGAATGAAGTGTTCACAAATCTTGTTACTATATGGTGACACAGCCAGGGAACTTAGCAGCTTATGGTGTCACCAAAAGGTCAGTGGTCCAAAAGGTTGGTGTTTTTACTTTATACAAATAATAATGGTGGTAAGTTCCTTAATGAATATAAGATACACAGCAAAACACAACTGATTTAGCATTAGCTGCCCTTTCATGGATTTAAAGGGACATTTTTTCCTTTGTAGTACCTAACAGAAGGTATTTTTAAAAGTGTGTCACCACTGAAAAACAATGGATATTCGTCTGCTTAATAAAATGTTCTTTTCATGCTTGTGTAGCCGTTCCATCTACAGTTATGGAAGCCAATATCATGTGGAGTAGTTGTGCACAAACCTGCATTTCCTTTTACTTTCAATATCAATATAAACAGCTTATAATTATTTTTCCCATGCAAGAACAGATTTACAGTAATTGGTAACTATAGTGATAATCTTCCAGAGCTGTGTATGACTGTATATAATATGTCTGTATCTCACATTACTATGGTTCTGAAATTAGATTAACGCTATTACCCCAAAGCTGTCATGCACATATGCTGAATATATTGTACTTAATGGCATTTTATTTAGTATTTTATCACTTTGACACATTATTGCACATCATATTTTATGTCCCTTTGTGTCACATCTATACACTGTGTAATATTTTTATTTTTCAACATATGCTGAATGTGTAAAAGCACACAATCATATATACATGGGAAGTATATGTATATATATACACCACTTCATTCATTCACATTAATGGCTCTACAGTAAATGTTTATAACTGATACATTTATTTAGCACATATATTACTGATATAACACGTATAACAGTTATTGTCAAAGTTTATAATTGATAATAGGATTTAACAAATAACCGGCATCAGGTGGCCCAGAAATTGGGCCCATTTGCCTGGACAAAATGCATTTTAGCCCCTGTCATTTTGTAAAAAGCTCACCCCGCTCCTCTCCCTTTTTATTATCCTCACAGATTTAAGTCACTACTGCATGTGTTCTGGGTAATCAAGGGGTGAAATCACTGCTGCATTTGTTTTACTGGAAATTTATGTTACTGGCAACCAATGGGTTAAAGCTACAGAGGAAAATTCATATATCTACACACACGACCTGTTACTGAATGTAAATTTATGTACATAACATGAATTACCTTTACATCAAAAAGTATATAACATATGAATTCTGTATTTAATTGTATATGAAAAACATACCTATGAAACGGTCAGGAAATACAGTATTCATCTTCAGTGGATGAAGGTGTATACTACCCCAGCAGTGTAGGTAACAAGAAGTAGCCTTCAGAAGTCGAACAATTATACTTACTGATAAATCCATATATTCTCATTAAAGGGACATAAATCCCCCCAAAAATTCTTTCATGATTCAGATAGAACATAATTCAGATAGAACTTACAATTTTAAACAACTTTCCAATTTACTTCTGTTATCAAATTTTCTTTGTTGTCTTGTTATCCTTTGTTAAATAGCTGGAATGTAAGCTCATAAATGTGCACGTGTCTACAGCACTATATGGCAGCAGTTTTGCAACAATGTTATATATTAGCTGTGATGTAGTGCTTCAGGCATGAGCACGCCACCTACCTAGGTATCCCTTCAACAAAGAATAACATGAGAACGGAGCAAATTTAATAGTAGAAGTAAATTGGAAACTATTTTTAAAATTGTATTCTCTATCTGAATAATGAAAGAAAATATTTGGGTTTAAAGTCTATTTAAGGGCCTGATAATCAAAACCTCACCAGCATGGAGAGAAATTAATACATTTTTTTATTTGATTTGATGCATTGTATTGTAATGTATGTGTTGATACTTCACACCCAGAATCCTGCACAGTGAGACAAACAGAGATCAGGCTAAAATTTGCCTTTCTAAAATTCTCATAATGGCAAGACTTATTAAACCTCATAGAAGTCCTCAGGGGTAGCTAACTCATCAGATTTATACTCTACCCCTCCTGCTAATGCTAGCTCATGTATAGTTAATACCAGAGACTATTAGATGAGAGGCAAAAAAGAGAACTAACCCGGATATCTTGACTATAAAAGCAAACAAGACAAGTGTCAAGTCCATCCTACTACATACAGCTTTCAGAAGATATGTATGGGCACTTTACACAAGTGATCCACAGAGGCTTCATGGTGGCCAGCCTATGAGGAAGCTATAGACCTGGAGCAAAGCACCTTAAAATCTTATTCCTGAACTCATAAGTCTTACAGATCACTGAACTATTGCAATTAGCTAAAAGTCACATTAGAAGCTTTCTGTCCTTTTCAGCCAGCAAAATTAAGTACAAAAAACACGTAATTAGTCTTTTTACCTAGAAGAAAATAAAAAGAAAGTAAGAATTCTAACTACATCCAGCCTGAGAAGCAGAGATTTTTTTTTACAATTCCATAAATCAGGACAGAATGCATTAAATAAATACATATATTATGAACTGAAGTTTACTGCTTTGATGTTCTCTTGGGGCATTTAGAAACCGCTAACAAATCTTTATTTTCAAAAACAGCTCTAATAAAATTTGCCTTCAACTAGAAAGAAGGCTTTTTTTTATTATTCATGTGCCATAAGGACCATAGATTGAATTAAAAAAGTTGAAGAAGTCTTAGTAGCTTCTACAAAAATATTTGAGAGTTTTAACCACACCACGCTTTCTTATTTGAACCTTCCTATCATTCTAAAAATTAAAAATAATTAGAACCTTCCTATCATTCTAAAAATTAAGAATAATTAGAACCTTCCTATCATTCTAAAAATTAAGAATAATTAGAACCTTCCTATCATTCTAAAAATTAAGAATAATTAGAACCTTCCTATCATTCTAAAAATTAAGACAGAAGAGACAAGAATCTTACATTTAAAATAGTGAGCGTTGACTACCTTTGGAGTGTAACCTCTAAAAGTGGATGTACTCTGATGATGAAAGATAAGATAATGGAGAAGGAACATAAAACCCCAATCTATGACACCTCTGGTTGCAGAATGCTTGATGATAAGATCAATATCCCACTGATAAAAACAGAACTTTCAGATTATCCTTAGCTTTACTGATCATCTATTGCAACCCAAGATCTAGCTGATTGCAGGCAATAACGAAGAAATATTCTAACCTTCTAACCAACTTGAAAAACCTAAAATTGCTGATCAGCCTTAGCCATGTCCGACTATTTTTCTAGAAAATGTTTTACCGAGTAAATCAGTAATATGAGAAATTCTAACCCATTACTGTTTCCTTTTCTTACACACATAACAGTTTATAGAGTTTCTATGCAAATTATTATTATTATTTATGAAGTGGCAAAATTATACAGAGAGCTACACAGTGATGCATTAACTGAGACAGTAACAATGCTTTTCTTAAAGAGACATAAAAAACAAAATTTATGCTTACCTAATACATTTATTTATTTCCGGATATGGTGAGTCCACGGCTTTAATAATTACTGTTGGAAATATCACTCCTGGCCAGCAGGAGGAGAAAAAGAGCACCACAGTTAAACTGCCAAGTATCACTCCCGTACCCACAACCCCCAGTCATTCGACCGAAGGGAAATGGAGAAAAAGGAGTAACAAGATGAAGAGGTGCCTGAGATTATAGTCAAAAGAACAACTGTCTTAAAATAAAGGGTGGGGCCGTGGACTCACCATATCCGGAAATAAATAAATTTATCAGGTAAGCATAAATTTTATTTTGCTTTCCTAAGATATGGAGTCCACGGCTTGAGTAATTTCCGTTGGGAACCAATACCCAAGCTAGAGGACACGGATACATAGGGAGGGACAAGACAGGCAGTCCTAAACAGAAGGCACCACCGCTTGAAGAACCTTTCTCCCAAAAAAAGCCTCAGCCAAAGCAAAAATATAAAATTTGGAAAATTTGGAAAAAGTATGTAGAGAAGACCAAGTTGCAGCTTTGCAAATTTGTTCTAAAGAAGCTTCATTTTTGAAAGCCCAAGAAGAGGAAACCGCTCTTGTAGAATGAGCCGTAATTCTCTCAGGAGGCTGCTGTCCAGCAGTCTCATAAGCCAAACTAATTATACTTCGTAACCAAAAAGAAAGAGTCGTAGCAATAGCTTTCTGACCTTAACGTTTCCCAGAGAAACAGACAAAGAGGGCAGAGGACTGGATCTTTCTAGTAACAGGCTTGCAGGCCTGAATCATGGTCTCAATGACCGACTCAGAAAAACAACGCTTAGACAGAATTAAGCGTTCAATCTCCAAGCAGTGAGCTTCAGAGAAACGAGATTTGGATGAAGGAAGGGACCCTGACTCAGGAAGTACTTCCTCAGAGGTAGTCTCCAAGGTGGGAGAGATTACATCTCAACTAGGTCTGCAAACCAGATCCTGCAAGACCACGCGAAGGCTATTAGAATCACCAATGCCCTCTCCTGTTTGATACGAGCAATGACTTGTAGAAGGAGAGCAACAAAGGAAACAGGTATGCCAACCTGAAAACCCAAGGAACCGCCAGAACGGCCTGCAGATCTCTTTACCTTGAACCGTACCTTGGAAGCTTGGCGTTCTGATGGGATGCCATCAGATCCAACTCCGGCACCCCCATTTGAGGACTAAGCTGGAAAACACCCCTGGATGGAGTTCCCACTCCCTGGGATGAAAAGTCTGTCTGCTCAGAAAATCCGCTTCCCAGTGGCCTACTTCTGGAAAGTAGATGGCAGACAGCAATTGTGGGTCTCTGCCCACTGAAGAATCCGAGTAACCTCCTTCATGGCTAAGGAACTCTGAGTTCCTCCCTGGTAATTGATGTAAGCCACACAGGCTATGTTGTCTGAATGGAAACTGATAAACTGGGCAGAGGACAACTGAGACCAAGCCAATAGAGCATTGTAAATTGCCCTCATCTCTAAGATGTTGATGGGAAGAGAAGACTCCTCCCGAGTCCAAAGGCCCTGAGCTTTTAACAAGTTCCAGACTGCTCCCCAGCCCAGCAGGCAGGCGTCCGTGGTCACGATCACCCAGGAAGGTCTCCGAAAGCATGTGCCCTGAGACAGATGTTCCTGAGAAATCCACCACGGTTGAGAGTCCCTTGACGACTGATCTAACTCTATTCTCTGAGATAGATCCGCCGGTCCCCATTCCATTGTCTGAGCATGCACAACTGGAGAACTCTCAAATGGAATCGAGCCAAAGGAATGATGTCCATGGAACCCACCATCAGACTGATTACCTCCATACATTGAGCCACTGAAAGATAAGCAGTAGCCTGAAGAGAGAGGCAAGAGAAAATGATTTTGTTTTTCCTGACCTCTGTCAGAAAAATCTTCATCAATAGAGAATCTATTATGGTCCCTAAGAACACTACTCTTGTAGCAGGGGAAAGGGAGCTTTTTTCTTGTTGAAAACATGGCGCCTGAAACAATATGTCCAGGTAGGGTGCCACAGCAATTCCACAAGAACGGATCACTGCCAAAAGAGCCCCCAGAACCTTTGAAAAAATTCTGGGAGCCGTGGCTAGACCAAATGAAAGGGCCACAAACTGGAAATGTTTGTCTAGAAGGCCAAATCTCAGGAATCTGCGATGGTCCCTGTGAATAAGAACATGAAGATACGCATCCTTTAGGTCTATGGTTGTCATGAACTGACCCTCTTGTACTAAAGGAAGAATGGAACGTATAGTCTCCATCTTGAAGGATGGAACTTTGAAAAACTTGTTTAGACACTTCAAGTCTAGAATGGGACGGAAAGTTTCCTCTTTTTTGGGAACCACAAATAGGTTGGAGTAGAACCCAAGACCCTGTTCCAGCACTAGAACTATCACTCCCAGGGAGGAAAGATGTTGTATACATTTCAAGAACACCTCTCTCTTTATCTGGTCTGCAGATAATCTAGAGAGAAGAAATCTGCCTCTGGGAGGAAAAGTCTTGAATTCCAATTTGTAACCCTGGGATACTATGTCCACAGTGCAGGGATCTGGGACATCTCGTATCCAGGCTTGAGAGAACTGAGAAAGTCTGCCCCCTACCTGATCAGATCCCGGATCGGGGGCAAACCCTTCATGCTGATTTGGAATCAGCTGCGGGTTTCTTTGATTGTTTCCCCTTGTTCCAAGAACAATTGGGTTTCCAAGAAGACTTGGATTGTTCCTGCTTAGAAGAAGAAGGTGAATGCTTTCCTCTGAAGTTACGAAAGGAAAGAAAATTACTCTGACGTCATTTAGGTCTATTCTTCTTATCTTGAGGTAGAAAATACCCCTTTCCATCCGTAATATCAGAGATAATTTCTGCCAAACCGGGTCCAAACAAGGTTTTGCCCTTGTAAGGAATCGCCAGAAGCTTGACTTTAGAGGAAACGTGGGCAGACCAGGATTTCAACCATAACGCCCTGCAGGTTGGGACAGCAAAACTATAAGTTTTAGCTCCTAGTCTAACAACCTGTAAAATGGCATCTGCAACAAAGGAATTGACCATCTTAAGAGCTTTAATCCTATCTTGAATTTCATGCAAGGAAGTCTCTACTTGAAGAGAATCAGACAAGGCGTTAAACCAATAAGATGCTGCACTAGTCACGGTGGCAATACACACTGCAGGTTGCCATTGGAGACCTTGATGAACATAAATCTTTTTAAAATAAGCCTCCAGCTTCTTGTCCATCGGATCCTTAAAAGAGCAGCTATCCTCAATAGGAATAGTGGTTCTCTTAGCCAGAGTGGAAATAGCCCCTTCAACTTTGGGTACAGTATACCAAGGGTCTTTAATGGAGTCCTCGACAGGAAACATTTTCTTAAAAATGGGAGATGGGAAAAAAGACACCCCTGGTTTCTTCCATTACTGTGAGATAATCTCTCTAGCACGGTCTGCCACAGGAAAAACCTCCGAAGTGGAAGGTTCATCAGAGAAACTATTAAGTTTACTAGATTTCTTATGAGTGACAACAACAGGGGTATCGGAGTCATCTAAAGTAGCTAAAACCTCCTTTAACAATGCACAAAGGTGTTCAAGCTTAAATCTGAAGGATACCACCTCAGTCTCAGAAGAAGGAATTATATTGTCCGAATTGGAGATTTCACCCTCAGAACATCCCGATGTATCTTTCTCATCAGACTTATGAGAAAGGTCAACTTGGGAAGAAGAACTGAGGACAGGCACCTTACTTTCTGAATTTCTAGATTTCCTCTTGCATTTTCACTGTAATCTGGGAATGGCAGCTAATGCCGCAGATACCGCTGAAGATAACTGGGCAGCAATTTCTGCTTTTAAATAAACTACACTAGGAGTTATAGAGGAACCACAGGGCACTGCATGTGACTCCATTGAGGGTTGGGATGCAGCAGGAGAAAGCTAAGGAATTTTTTTAACAGCATCATCCTGAGAGACATTGGGCTCAAAAATGTTACCTTTATTTTGCAAGGTTTTCTTAAAACATGAAGAACACAATTGCATAGGAGCTGCAATTTGTGCATCTAAACATAAATATGAATTAATGAGAGCAGGCTCTTGCTTCATATCAGACATGTTGTGAAACAGTAAATAAACTTGTACAGATAAGTTTAAAATATTTTAATATTCAATTAAAATAAGCCAAGGAAAAAATACACTTTAAATTTTATCCCAAATTAGGATCGATCCCCCGCTAAAATTTTGTGAGAAAAGTTAAGAAAAAACATTTAATAAACATCAAATGAACTTCTAAAATACCCCTCAGGCAACCCCACACCTCAATTACTGAGGTGCCTTACCGCTTTAAATTAAGACCGGATCACCCAGAAATGGAGAAAAACAACTTTTTCCTCAGAAACGTTATGAAGTAAAGCCGGTCATATGACCACAACTGCCGAGCTCAAATTACTGCTGCGACACAGAGAGGCACTACTTCCTGGTACACTGAGTACCAGAAATAACCATTTTTTCAAACCTGACAGTTTAAAATGTTGCATTGTTTTATTTTAAAGCAAAGGGGAAATGAATAAGCTGCTGAAATAGAAAATGCAGCCTTACTTTCAGTTTAAACTTGTATTGTTTTATCAAGTAAATATGTGTCAGAAAATAAAGCCTAATAAAAACATTTTACCCTTTTTTTTTTAAAAGAGTTTAAATGTTAGTCTCACACATGCTACAGTGCCTGCTTCATGCCCCAGTGTAACCCATACAACAGGATTATCTATGTCCCAATAAAAAAGCAGTGTCTTTTAATTTGTTAAGTGCATGGTCTCCCCAATTGGAAGAAAAAGCACTTACCTGCTCCGCTGTCCGGCATGTAGACAGTTACAAGGTATGAGAGGACACAGTTCCTCACAGAGACCTTTGAAAAAGAAAGAACAGAGTAGCCAACTCTGGCTTTCTGAACTAGGGCAGCAAGTACCTCTTTACAAGTTCCTAACTGCTTTAAAGCCACCACTACCTGACTTCAAGCAATGACGTGATATACGGCTATACCCCAAAACTTGCTTGTAGATTAAATCAAAATTTTTCTTCAGACACCTAAACTTCACCTCCTCCATGCACCGAAAGCAAAGAGAATGACTGGGGGTTGTGGGTAAGGGAGTGATACGTGGCAGTTTAACAGTGGTGCTATTTGCCTCCTCCTGCTGGCCAGGAGTGATATTCCCAACAGTAATTACTCAAGCTGAGGACTCACCATATTTTAGGAAAGAAATTTAAAGTTAAACTTTCATAGTTCAGACAGAGCATGTAATTTTAAGAAACTTCAATGTACTTCAGATATCAAATTTATTTATTTCTCTTGGTATCCTTTGTTGAAAAGCATACCTATGTAGGTTCAGGAGCAGCAACATACTACTTGGAGTTAGCTAATTGATGGCTACACCCATATGCCTCTTGTCGATGGCTCACCCAATGAGTTAAGCTAGCTCCCAGTAGTGCAATGCTGCTCTGCAGCTAACTTTAACTATGCATTTAACCCCTTTACAGGGAATAAACACAATTATATTCAAAACAATACATAATAATAAAATTTTCCAATACATCACAACATTTTCTTTTTGCACTTTTTATGTTCCTTTAAGCAAAACTAAAACAAAAGAATAAGACCCACCTGTCCTTGAGCACAGTCACACATGGCTTGTTATTTTTTTTTAAATTATTTTGTGGTTTACTGTCTCTAAGGTGTTGATTTATCAGGCTGCGGCGGACAGGGGCATATATATGCGCCCCTATCCCCCGCAGTTCCCTCTGGCGGCTAAATTCCCCTGGCAGAATTCAGCATTGCACGCAAGCTCTATTTTGCGCTTGCGTGCAATCCCGCCCCCAGCCCACGCACAGCCACTCACGCGTCAATCTCCCCGGTTGGACGAGACCGGGGAGATTGAAATTCGCCACCTTAGAAAAGGTTAGGAAAAAAGCGCCCTGATGACCGCTGCTTGCTAAATACGGACTGCAGGTTCACTTGTGAGAACCTGCAGTCTTAGGGGATCAAAAGGCTTGCAAAGGCTTTGATAAATCGACCCCCAAGTACAGCCTGGTTTCCCTGTGAGAACTCCTGCTCCAGTACAAATGGCCAGTTCCACTACTTCACTCTCTATTCTACTTGTGTTCCCGGTCTTGAACAACCTTGGCAGCAAGAGCTCAGTTCAAGACATACACAACACCTCACCATTATAGAATTATAGTAATAATGTTGGGGCAGCTCATTTGCTAGAACAATTGCATAAATGTTACGTGCCTGAACAGTAATAGTTCTATATAAATTGTACAGTTTTACCGTACACCGAAGAATATAAGGATAAAACTAGAGTTGAAAGGGTTAGTAAGGCCCCATGGCAGTGAACATACATATGCCTCAGGGGAGTCTACAGTAGCTGTCGGGAAGGTGAAAGGTGTTGGAACTGTCACTACCAAACAATGGAGAAGGTTGTGTGCAGGACAAACGCGTGTCACAGCTTCCTGCCTATTCTCTTTGAGACTAGAGCTGCCAACTCTTTGTCTGGTGCTCAGTGCACATAATAGCTGCAAATAATAATTTTACTACTGATGAAAAAAAGAAAGTAATTTGATACAAGCATGCAACCAGTAAAAATATTTTTTTATACAGTGCAATACACACACACACACACCAACATACATGCCTTCCTTTTGTTCCTTTTTGAAAGTAGAAAAACCTACACAAAACATAAGAAAAATGTATGGCAGAAATTCAGTATACTTTTCTTTGAGAAAGTAATTAAAAATAAAAATGTATGCTTACCTGATACATTAATTTCTTTCATGATGGTGAGAGTCCACAAGCCGTCACATGTGGGATTAAAGTCCAGTCCTACAGGAGGAGGCAAAACCCCCACACACAACAGAGCTTTAATCCCTCCCACTTTCCCATGATTCCTTAGTCATACATATAAGAAAGAAGAAAATAAGAAAGTAGGATAGGAAAAGCAGGGTAAAAGAAATGCAAACTGGTACTGCCAGCAACTGTTATGGCAAAAACAAGGGTGGGTATTCTGGACTTTCACCATAATGAAAGAAATTAATTTATTAGTTAAGCACATTTTTTTCCCCATAAGATGGTAAGAGTCCACAAGCCATCACATGTGGAATCCTATACCCAAGCTGTGAAGTCCACGAGACGACCATGAAATAGGGAGGGAAAACAGTTTAGGCAGACAGAGGTACTAGACAGGCACTGCGTCCAGCAGAACTTTCCTACCAAAAGCCGCCTCAGAAGAGGCAAACGTGTCAAAATTGTAGAATATGGTAAAGATATGAAAATATGACTAAGTAGCGGCCATGAACATCTGTTCAATATAAGCTTAATTTCTAAAAACCCAAGGAGTGGCGACTACTCTGGTATAAGGAGTAGTAATTCATTCAGATGAGACTTCCCCGTTACTAGGTACACTACGTGAATCAAAGTTTTAAGCCTTTCTGCTTAAAGCAATAGCTTTCAGTCCCTTGCAGGGGACCTGAGAAGTGGATAAACAAGGAAGAAGAAATTATGAATTCTCTAGTGGCTTAAAGATAAGATTTCTAGGCCAATACTACATCTAAGTTAAGAAATAATCTCTCTTTAGTGTTTTCTTTTTTTTTTTTTTTGGCACTGAACAGAAAGATGGGACTATATCAGTTAAGGTGAATCACTCTTGCTCTTCTAATGAGGAAATGGCTAAGAGAATCTTTCAAGACAACAGTTGAATATCTAGACTATGCATAGGTTTAAACATCTGAGCCTGAAGAAACCTTCAAAACCAAGTTAAGGTTCCAGAGATGGGAATCAGACCCGATTACTGGTCTTATCCTGACCAAATCTTGAACAAAGGCTTGAATGTCAGGATGTCTTAAAATCTTGTTGTGATATCAGACTGAAAGGGGATAAATTTGGCATTTAAGGGAACTGGCTGATAAACCCTTATTCAGAACATCATGCAAAAAAAATATTAAGGATTCAATAAATCTGAAAGAGTTCCAAAGGTAATTCTTACACTCACACCAGGAAAGGAAAAGTTTCCAGACTTTGTGATAAATGTTTCTTGTAACAGGCTTACTGACCTGAATCAAAGTGTATCACTTGATCTGAAAAAAACTCTCAGAGATAAAATCAGACCTTCAATCGCCATGCGATCAAATTGAAAGATTTGAGGTCTTGATGGAAGAAGGGACCTTGAGAGAAAAGGTAAGGCTGGCTTGAGGACAATTGTACCAGATCTGCGTACCAAGTCCTGTGAGTCAATGAAACTGCAAATAAAATCAATGAGGCCCTTTCCTGTTTAATCCTGGGTATTATCCTTCATAGTAAAACAAAAGGAGTCATGATTTAAATCAGATTGAATGATCAGGAAATTACTAGTGTATCTAATAGAGTTGCTTGTGAAACTCAAGATCTCGTACAATAGTGGGGGGTATCTTGTAATTCAATCCAGAAGCCAGTAACAGTAGATATTATAGACTCTAAATCAGAACCAAACAATTTCTTTACCTGAAAAGAAAGAGACAATAATCTGGATTTAGACACAATATCAGCAGACCAGGATTTAAGCTATAACGCTCTCCTGGCAAGGACTGCCAAAGACATGCTTTTGATATTAATTTTCATAATATCAAATATACCATCACAAACAAAAGAATTAGCATTTCTTAAGCAAACCCAAAAGATTTTTAATGACAGGATCACCAGAACATTGATCTGAAAGGCTGGATAACCAAAAAGTTGAAGTTGCAGCCACATCAGCTAAAGAAATGGCTGGCCTATGATAATAACCTGTTTGTCAAAAGGCCCATCTATGGAAAGACTCTAAGTTCGTATCCAGTGGGTCTTTACAGGAAGTACTGTCTCCAAAGAAATAGTAGTACGCTTAGCCAGAGTGGAAATAGCCCCATCAACCTTAGGAACAGTTCCCCATAATTCAATATTAGCAGCAGGTAAAGAATATAACTTTTTAAACCCTGCTGAAGGATTAAATTAATTTCCTAATTCCCTAGAAATCATGTCAGAGTCAGCATCAGGAATAGGAAAAACTTCAGTGAGTTTCACAAAAGTATTAAAAACTGAATTTAAACAATATCATCAGAAACTTTAGGATCTTTAACCCCTAAAGTAATTAAAACCTAGTTTAGGATATGAGACTTCCGGCTGGGGGCGGAGCGAACAGGTAGCTGCTGTCTGCTTCGTCTGTCCTGTCCTTGCTGACTAAGGATACAATTAATCTCCAGCCTCCGAATTGTGCCTTGGCCTAATGGGGTTCAATAGACCCGGCACCTGATCTGTGAATCTCGGAGTAGAAGTCCCTACAAGGCTGAATTTGCTCTTTTGCCAAGAGCACGTTTCCAAACCCCCACAGCTGGGGGAGTTGTCGGGGTGTTGGTACTCTAGAGAGTGCTTGTTATGTCCAGCTGTAAGCACTGCTTTTTTGATCGCTCTACCGACCTGCTAAATAATGTCTGATACGCTAAATTACTTATGTCTTGGGGCGAAGGTGGGAGACAAGAAAAAGACGACCCAACACATACTGGAATCTTAACTGGGGGCCCGCAAGAGCTGTGTGTGGTTAAATGTCAGCAGTTTGAAGAGCTGTGGTAAACACCGACATAAACCTGAAGCCTTCCAGTGATCCGGTTCTGTGCTTCAATTAGGCCCAGAAGTTGTGGAATAAGCTCACAGTGGCCACGGTGCCGCAAGTGTAAGAAATATCAGGCTTGCTACAAAACTCGTAGCGCCGGAGGGGAAGGTGTGTACCCGGCTGCAGCAGTCTGAGCCAATCCAGTAGTGGTGAGCCGACACTCCTACTTTTTGTTGGCGCCGCGCCAAACGGGTCGTGGAAGTAGAGCGCTGCTAACCGAGTCTCCCTTCGTCCACCACAACGTACACCTGCTGACACAGACTGCTAGTCGGGTGGTCCAGGAGGACAAAATTCAAGCCAAGTTGCATTAAATGAGCCGTGAAGTGAAATTTTGCATGGGCAACCACGTATCACAGCTAAGACGACGATAGTCCAGGCAAAAGGCTTTGGAAATTTCAGAAGGATTCCCCGTTACGGTGCTGTAGATGCAACACTGAAGAGGAAGGGGTACTGAGAGAAGTAGTACTTTGTGTTCATCAGCAGCATCTCGGTATGTGGTAATATCGAGATCTGAGGTACCTGTGTATTGTTCTTTTCGGGCAGCTGCCAGAAGATATGTAAGTGTAATATCTGGAGGGTATATAAGTACGGGACATTATCCTCATAAACAGTTGGAGTGGTACCACATTGTCCTAGACGAGACTTTTTAACCCACTGATATTTTGAAAGGTGTGTTGTCCCAGTGGAATATCAATGTGCAGTGCCCAGCAACTGTCTAGAAATAAAGTTAAATAAACAAAGGGTATTAAGGTGCCCCTGTCTGGACTCTGGGACTGTTTAAGGGTAAACCTAACCGTCATTTTATATGTAGCTTTTTAACAATTGTGCCAGATTTAACATATAACATGCTGCTACAAGATGAAATAGGTTCCCTGCTGTGTGTCACCTAATGAGTCTTTTACTGCTTAACGTATACAAAAAATATTGTTAGTTTATTCAAAGGAAAAAAAAAAGGGGATTTAGTGTGAAGGTATATGGATGTAAACTTTAAGCTATTATACTTAATATGTGTAACAATCTTATTGATATAACTCTATCAAATACTATATGTTTATTGACCCAGAAGTCTTTCATATAGAGATAGTGTTTAAGGGCTCATTAAATTGTGTTAAGGGTATATAAGCATCCCACTAAACACTAGTGTTAAGTACTACAAAGTGTATATATCCTAAAACTACAAAATTAACATATCTAGGAGTTTGTGGAGCCTAAGAAAGACCTGGGGTTATTTTGCTCTCCTGCTATAAATTTGGATAATTATTGTGTCGAAGTCCATCTTTAGGTAAATTCTAAGATTTGAGCTAAATTTTCTCTCCATTTTTGATAATATTTTTGGTTGTATTTTTTATTTTTCTCAAGTTATACTGAGAAGCATTGAATTGTTTTTTTTTGTTTTGATAGATTTCACCTTTTTTTCACTATTGGCTTATTTTAGCCCCTGTGCACGTATTGGAACCAACTATTCTTTTTTTTTTTCTCCCCCACATCGCCCCCCCCTCACTGTGTTCACTGAGAATCACTGATTCCAGCACTTTTTTGGCACTATAAGTGTGCTTGTCTGATTTTTGCTTATTTTTGCTCACATTTTTTTTTTTTTTTTTGCACATACACTCGGTCAGCCCCCTTTTGGGGATTGACAGGGAGTATCACACATAGACACATATATTGATATATTGGTATTTATATCTAGCACGAAACACACGTATATAGAGGTGAATGGAGAGGTTTATCTCTCAGCAAAAAAATTCCTCTCCTATTATGCCACCTAAACAGAAAGACAAGAGAGGCAACTCCAAAAGTATAGAGGGGCCCCATGATACCTCGCAAGATAGAAATGCATTAAACTTTTTTAATGATATGTCTGAATTTGCCGCAGAAGTGGCGAAAATGATGGCCCCACATTTGGACTTAGTCAAACATGAAAACAGAATTTATGTTTACCTGATAAATTACTTTCTCCAACGGTGTGTCCGGTCCACGGCGTCATCCTTACTTGTGGGATATTCTCTTCCCCCAACAGGAAATGGCAAAGAGCCCAGCAAAGCTGGTCACATGATCCCTCCTAGGCTCCGCCTACCCCAGTCATTCGACCGACGTTAAGGAGGAATATTTGCATAGGAGAAACCATATGATACCGTGGTGACTGTAGTTAAAGAAAATAAATTATCAGACCTGATTAAAAAACCAGGGCGGGCCGTGGACCGGACACACCGTTGGAGAAAGTAATTATCAGGTAAACATAAATTCTGTTTTCTCCAACATAGGTGTGTCCGGTCCACGGCGTCATCCTTACTTGTGGGAACCAATACCAAAGCTTTAGGACACGGATGATGGGAGGGAGCAAATCAGGTCACCTAGATGGAAGGCACCACGGCTTGCAAAACCTTTCTCCCAAAAATAGCCTCAGAAGAAGCAAAAGTATCAAACTTGTAAAATTTGGTAAAAGTGTGCAGTGAAGACCAAGTCGCTGCCCTACATATCTGATCAACAGAAGCCTCGTTCTTGAAGGCCCATGTGGAAGCCACAGCCCTAGTGGAATGAGCTGTGATTCTTTCGGGAGGCTGCCGTCCGGCAGTCTCGTAAGCCAATCTGATGATGCTTTTAATCCAAAAAGAGAGAGAGGTAGAAGTTGCTTTTTGAGCTCTCCTTTTACCGGAATAAACAACAAACAAGGAAGATGTTTGTCTAAAATCCTTTGTAGCATCTAAATAGAATTTTAGAGCGCGAACAACATCCAAATTGTGCAACAAACGTTCCTTCTTCGAAACTGGTTTCGGACACAGAGAAGGTACGATAATCTCCTGGTTAATATTTTTGTTAGAAACAACTTTTGGAAGAAAACCAGGTTTAGTACGTAAAACCACCTTATCTGCATGGAACACCAGATAAGGAGGAGAACACTGCAGAGCAGATAATTCTGAAACTCTTCTAGCAGAAGAAATTGCAACCAAAAACAAAACTTTCCAAGATAATAACTTAATATCAACGGAATGTAAGGGTTCAAAACGGAACCCCCTGAAGAACTGAAAGAACTAAGTTGAGACTCCAAGGAGGAGTCAAAGGTTTGTAAACAGGCTTGATTCTAACCAGAGCCTGAACAAAGGCTTGAACATCTGGCACAGCTGCCAGCTTTTTGTGAAGTAACACAGACAAGGCAGAAATCTGTCCCTTCAGGGAACTTGCAGATAATCCTTTTTCCAATCCTTCTTGAAGGAAGGATAGAATCTTAGGAATCTTAACCTTGTCCCAAGGGAATCCTATAGATTCACACCAACAGATATATTTTTTCAAATTTTGTGGTAAATCTTTCTAGTTACAGGCTTTCTGGCCTGAACAAGAGTATCGATAACAGAATCTGAGAACCCTCGCTTCGATAAGATCAAGCGTTCAATCTCCAAGCAGTCAGCTGGAGTGAGACCAGATTCGGATGTTCGAACGGACCTTGAACAAGAAGGTCTCGTCTCAAAGGTAGCTTCCATGGTGGAGCCGATGACATATTCACCAGATCTGCATACCAAGTCCTGCGTGGCCACGCAGGAGCTATCAAGATCACCGACGCCCTTTCCTGATTGATCCTGGCTACCAGCCTGGGGATGAGAGGAAACGGCGGGAATACATAAGATAGTTTGAAGGTCCAAGGTGCTACTAGTGCATCCACTAGAGCCGCCTTGGGATCCCTTGATCTGGACCCGTAGCAAGGAACTTTGAAGTTCTGACGAGAGGCCATCAGATCCATGTCTGGAATGCCCCACAGTTGAGTGACTTGGGCAAAGATTTCCGGATGGAGTTCCCACTCCCCCGGATGCAATGTCTGACGACTCAGAAAATCCGCTTCCCAATTTTCCACTCCTGGGATGTGGATAGCAGACAGGTGGCAGGAGTGAGACTCCGCCCATAGAATGATTTTGGTCACTTCTTCCATCGCCAGGGAACTCCTTGTTCCCCCCTGATGTTGATGTACGCAACAGTTGTCATGTTGTCTGATTGAAACCGTATGAACTTGGCCCTCGCTAGCTGAGGCCAAGCCTTGAGAGCATTGAATATCGCTCTCAGTTCCAGAATATTTATCGGTAGAAGAGATTCTTCCCGAGACCAAAGACCCTGAGCTTTCAGGGATCCCCAGACCGCGCCCCAGCCCATCAGACTGGCGTCGGTCGTGACAATGACCCACTCTGGTCTGCGGAAGGTCATCCCTTGTGACAGGTTGTCCAGGGACAGCCACCAACGGAGTGAGTCTCTGGTCCTCTGATTTACTTGTATTCTCGGAGACAAGTTTGTATAGTCCCCATTCCACTGACTGAGCATGCACAGTTGTAATGGTCTTAGATGAATGCGCGCAAAAGGAACTATGTCCATTGCCGCTACCATCAAACCTATCACTTCCATGCACTGCGCTATGGAAGGAAGAGGAACGGAATGAAGTATCCGACAAGAGTCTAGAAGTTTTGTTTTTCTGGCCTCTGTCAGAAAAATCCTCATTTCTAAGGAGTCTATTATTGTCCCCAAGAAGGGAAACCCTTGTTGACGGAGATAGAGAACTCTTTTTCCCACGTTCACTTTCCATCCGTGAGATCTGAGAAAGGCCAGGACAATGTCCGTGTGAGCCTTTGCTTGAGGAAGGGACGACGCTTGAATCAGAATGTCGTCCAAGTAAGGTACTACAGCAATGCCCCTTGGTCTTAGCACAGCTAGAAGGGACCCTAGTACCTTTGTGAAAAATCCTTGGAGCAGTGGCTAATCCGAAAGGAAGCCGCCACGAACTGGTAATGCTTGTCCAGGAATGCGAACCTTAGGAACCGATGATGTTCCTTGTGGATAGGAATATGTAGATACGCATCCTTTAAATCCACCGTGGTCATGAATTGACCTTCCTGGATGGAAGGAAGAATTGTTCGAATGGTTTCCATTTTGAACGATGGAACCTTGAGAAACTTGTTTAAGATCTTGAGATCTAAGATTGGTCTGAACGTTCCCTCTTTTTTGGGAACTATGAACAGATTGGAGTAGAACCCCATCCCTTGTTCTCCTAATGGAACAGGATGAATCACTCCCATTTTTAACAGGTCTTCTACACAACGTAAGAATGCCTGTCTTTTTATGTGGTCTGAAGACAACTGAGACCTGTGGAACCTCCCCCTTGGGGGAAGCCCCTTGAATTCCAGAAGATAACCTTGGGAGACTATTTCTAGCGCCCAAGGATCCAGAACATCTCTTGCCCAAGCCCGAGCGAAGAGAGAGAGTCTGCCCCCCACCAGATCCGGTCCCGGATCGGGGGCCAACATTTCATGCTGTCTTGGTAGCAGTGGCAGGTTTCTTGGCCTGCTTTCCCTTGTTCCAGCCTTGCATTGGTCTCCAAGCTGGCTTGGCTTGAGAAGTATTACCCTCTTGCTTAGAGGACGTAGCACTTTGGGCTGGTCCGTTTCTACGAAAGGGACGAAAATTAGGTTTATTTTTGGCCTTGAAAGGCCGATCCTGAGGAAGGGCATGGCCCTTACCCCCAGTGATATCAGAGATAATCTCTTTCAAGTCAGGGCCAAACAGCGTTTTCCCCTTGAAAGGAATGTTAAGTAGCTTGTTCTTGGAAGACGCCTCAGCTGACCAAGATTTCAACCAAAGCGCTCTGCGCGCCACAATAGCAAACCCAGAATTCTTAGCCGCTAACCTAGCCAATTGCAAAGTGGCGTCTAGGGTGAAAGAATTAGCCAATTTGAGAGCATTGATTCTGTCCATAATCTCCTCATAAGGAGGAGAATCACTATCGACCCGCCTTTACCAGCTCATCGAACCAGAAACACGCGGCTGTAGCGACAGGGACAATGCATGAAATTGGTTGTAGAAGGTAACCCTGCTGAACAAACATCTTTTTAAGTAAACCTTCTAATTTTTTATCCATAGGATCTTTGAAAGCACAACTATCTTCTATGGGTATAGTGGTGCGTTTGTTTAAAGTGGAAACCGCTCCCTCGACCTTGGGGACTGTCTGCCATAAGTCCTTTCTGGGGTCGACCATAGGAAACAATTTTTTAAATATGGGGGGAGGGACGAAAGGAATACCGGGCCTTTCCCATTCTTTATTTACAATGTCCGCCACCCGCTTGGGTATAGGAAAAGCTTCTGGGAGCCCCGGGACCTCTAGGAACTTGTCCATTTTACATAGTTTCTCTGGGATGACCAACTTGTCACAATCATCCAGAGTGGATAATACCTCCTTAAGCAGAATGCGGAGATGTTCCAACTTAAATTTAAACGTAATCACATCAGGTTCAGCTTGTTGAGAAATGTTCCCTGAATCAGTAATTTTCTCCCTCAGACAAAACCTCCCTGGCCCCATCAGACTGGTTTAGGGGCCCTTCAGAACCATTATTATCAGCGTCGTCATGCTCTTCAGTATCTAAAACAGAGCAGTCGCGCTTACGCTGATAAGTGTGCATTTTGGCTAAAATGTTTTTTGACAGAATTATCCATTACAGCCGTTAATTGTTGCATAGTAAGGAGTATTGGCGCGCTAGATGTACTAGGGGCCTCCTGAGTGGGCAAGACTCGTGTAGACGAAGGAGGGAATGATGCAGTACCATGCTTACTCCCCTCACTTGAGGAATCATCTTGGGCATCATTGTCATTGTCACATAAATCACATTTATTTAAATGAGAAGGAACTCTGGCTTCCCCACATTCAGAACACAGTCTACCTGGTAGTTCAGACATGTTAAACAGGCATAAACTTGATAACAAAGTACAAAAAACGTTTTAAAATAAAACCGTTACTGTCACTTTAAATTTTAAACTGAACACACTTTATTACTGCAATTGCGAAAAAATATGAAGGAATTGTTCAAAATTCACCAAAATTTCACCACAGTGTCTTAAAGCCTTAAAAGTATTGCACCCCAAATTTGGAAGCTTTAACCCTTAAAATAACGGAACCGGAGCCGTTTTTAACTTTAACCCCTTTACAGTCCCTGGTGTCTGCTTTGCTGAGACCCAACCAAGCCCAAAGGGGAATACGATACCAAATGACGCCTTCAGAAAGTCTTTTCTATGTATCAGAGCTCCTCACACATGCGACTGCATGTCATGCCTCTCAAAAACAAGTGCGCAACACCGGCACGAAAATGAGGCTCTGCCTATGATTTGGGAAAGCCCCTAAAGAGAAAGGTGTCTAAAAAAGTGCCTGCCGATATAAACTTATCAAAATACCCAGATTAAATGATTCCTCAAGGCTAAATATGTGTTAATAATGAATCGATTTAGCCCAGAAAAAGTCTACAGTCTTAATAAGCCCTTGTGAAGCCCTTATTTACAATCTTAATAAACATGGCTTACCGGATCCCATAGGGAAAATGACAGCTTCCAGCATTACATCGTCTTGTTAGAATGTGTCATACCTCAAGCAGCAAGAGACTGCTCACTGTTCCCCCAACTGAAGTTAATTCCTCTCAACAGTCCTGTGTGGAACAGCCATGGATTTTAGTAACGGTTGCTAAAATCATTTTCCTCATACAAACAGAAATCTTCATCTCTTTTCTGTTTCTGAGTAAATAGTACATACCAGCACTATTTTAAAATAACAAACTCTTGATTGAATAATAAAAACTACAGTTAAACACTAAAAAACTCTAAGCCATCTCCGTGGAGATGTTGCCTGTACAACGGCAAAGAGAATGACTGGGGTAGGCGGAGCCTAGGAGGGATCATGTGACCAGCTTTGCTGGGCTCTTTGCCATTTCCTGTTGGGGAAGAGAATATCCCACAAGTAAGGATGACGCCGTGGACCGGACACACCTATGTTGGAGAAATAAAGTTAGAGATTTCCAATCTTTCCAATGAGATTAGGCAATTTACCGTCCGAATGAAGGAGGTCGAGACAAGAGTGTCCGACCTAGAGGATAGGCTGAACGTTGTGAGTTTGGTATCAGCCGTCCAGGATAAGGCCATCGCTCAGTTACAAGCTCGAGTAGAGGACCTTGAAGACAGGTCAAGGCGTAACAACTTGAGAGTGATTGGCCTACCTGAAACAGCTGAATTCCAAGATGTATTATGCTTTGTCTCCATCACGCTTCCTCAGGCACTCATGATTCCTCCTCCTCCTACACCATTTTTGATAGAAAGAGCTCATAGAATAGGGGTGCTCAGAGAAAATAACACTATGCTTAAAACAAGGCCTGTCATTTTCAAGTTTGTCAATTATCAAGATAAAGTATTATTTTTGAGCCATTACAGAAAACTTAACTCCTTGATTATTAACTCCCATAGAATTTCAATCTTTCAAGATTTTTCCGCGGAAACTAGGGCCAAAAGAAGAGAAATGTCCCCTTTCTTTGATAAATTTGTGAAAGCGGAATGTAGTGTTAGACTGGTTTATCCAGCTAAGCTTCTAATTAATAAGGCAGGGGTCTCATATGTGGTAAAATAGTGAGGAAGCGATGTCTTTATGTAAAAAAAATGGGCATAGCTTGATTAGAAGGTGTTGAGGAAAATGAAATAGAAATTCATTAATAAGAATTAAGAATGGAATATGTTTTTTTTAAGTGGTTGTATTTTAAAGTTTTATTTATAGTTGTTTTTTTTGTTTTTTTCCCCCCCCACTCCGTTCCCCCTTGGCCGCTCTTCCCCCCGCGCAGTATGGTTGGTTGTTTAAATTCTAATATATTGAAGGGACACCTGCTAAAGTTTGATTGTTTGGAGGTATGTTAGACACGCTTAACTTGGTGTCTTGGAACGTGGGGGGCATAAACTCTCCAATAAAGAGGAAGACCATAATTAAACATCTAGCAAAATTAAAACCAGATCTCGCCTTCTTACAAGAGACACACCTAAAAAGCCCGGAATATTTGAAACTTCAGACTAACTGGGTAGGTGAGGTAATTGCGGCCCCATATAACGCACGTAAAAGAGGAGTGGCTATCCTTTTTAATAAAAACTTAGATTATAAAATAGATTCTTCCACTATAGATCAGGAAGGCCGCTTTTTAATTGTAGAAATCACAATTAATAAAATACGGTATGTATTGTGCAATATATATGGGCCAAATAAAATTGACAAGTCATTCTGGGACAGGATGGTCCTATATCTGCATAAATTTATAGGTCAAAATCTTATAGTGGCGGGGGATTTTAATCTAATAGCAGATCCTATTCTTGACAGAGCAAGTAAAGGCCATAATTTTGTTCGTGACAGGAAGACTCGTATCCTTCAAAAAATTTCCACACAACTAGGGTTAACAGATATCTGGCGCACACAAAATCCAGATCTGAGAGCTTTCACATGTCTAGAAAAAGGTCAGCAATCCCTGTCCAGGATAGATTTCTTTCTGATTGCAGAATCTATGATTGGCTTAGAATGGAAAGCGGACATAAGAGATATAACTATCTCAGATCATGCGGTGATCACATTATCACTTAATGTACCCCAGAGACAAGTAACTACCAATCAAACTATTTTTTTCCCTAAATATTTAGTGAATAATAGTAACTTCCAGAACTGGCTGATCAATCAATGGAGAGAATATGAGAATATTAATAAAGATTATAAAAATAGACCAGAGGTGTATTGGGAAGCGGCTAAAGCCGTAATAAGAGGTAAAATTAAGGCTTATATGTGTAAACTTAAAAAAAGAACTAGACAGCAGGAGACGCAACTGAGCAATCAAGTAAAGAATACGTACAGAGTATACTTAAGCGACCACACGAGAGATAAATGGCAAAAGTACATAGACGCCAAGAATGCGCAAGACATATTTATCAAACAAAAGATTGCTTTAGATCTTCAGAGACAAAAAGCCCTATATGGAGGTTTTGCGGGCAGATCTGCCAAATTTTTGGCTAGGCTAACTAAAAAAAACAAGATACAAATGAAACCTGCTCAACGGAGCGCCCCTGGGGTATGTAAAAACAAATCCTGAGAATATGATAGGCACTAATAGAGTGAGGGTATATGTGAAAAAATATATAAATTATATCCTAGGCGGCAAGCAAATATTCCCAGTGCGTCTGCACACGCACAAAATAGCAACAGTCCATCCAATGTAGGGAAAAATAAGCGCTCCAAGCCCACAGATATATAAAAGTTCAATTTTATTCCAAACTTGTTAAAATCATACAAGATAGATTAAAAAGTGGTAAGCACAGTAGTGCAAAAACAGGTTGTAGAACAGGTGCAAAAAACAGCAAACGTTTCGTGCTCCATGCACTTGGTCACTGCTAATTGATGCACCTGTTCAGAGCTCTATTTATACCAAATTTCTTAAAGTGATATCACAAATTTTCATTAACCTGTACTTTGCCATTTTGTAAGGGAGCATATGACAAGAAACTATTTACTTTTTCCTTTTCATGTACATAAAGTGTTACAATATAAATATGCAGGTTGATATTTGTTGGTTAAGGCGTGACTATGTTTTGTGAAAACAATCTATTTTGCAATATATTTAAATCATTACATTTATGAAAAGAAGCATACACATTGCTCTATAAGTCATTACCTTCAGTGTTAAATATAATCAAAACCATGTTTATATATTGTTTAAACTACTCTTAATATAAAAATCCTTAATTTGAAAAGTATGAAATTAGATATGCAATAGATGAGCCTATGACAAGAGCCTGATTTCCTAAGACATCAAAATAAGTGTATGTATAGTAATCTATTTTCTCTCTCATAAAGGAAAAATTGGGTTGGCAATAATAGTGAGAAAATGTCTCATATCAACATATTTTCTTTTTTCTTAATTCTTTTTAGGGGAATGAGCACATGACAAGAGACATACCTATAAATTCAAAAATTTCCCCAAAACATTAAATGATTTATTAAATTTTCCTATTTCTTAATTCTTTTTAGGGGAATGAGCCTATGACAAGAGATATATCTATAAATTCCAAAAAAATTTCAAAAATTTCTTTTTAAAATAAATTACTAAAAAAAAAAAAAAATTCTCTCTCTTTCCCAAACCCCCCCCCCCCCTCTTTTTCCCAGATATCTATTATTTGGTGAATAAGTCTAAATCCCTTCTCATGTTGAGGCCCTCAGGGTGTGTAGTCTGTAGATTGAACATCCACATAACTTCTCTTTTGTCAAGTGTTGTCTCTCTATCACCTCCTCTTCTCCATTGTGGGACAAAATCTATCCCCTGTAGGATAAGAGCAGATGTATCTGCATTGTGCAGAACCTTAAAGTGCCTTGATACAGGTGTGTCTGTGTTCTCATCCTCTATGGAGCGCAAGTGCTCCAAGAACCTCTCTTTTAACGGTCTCTTTGTTTTTCCTGTATATTGTTTGTGGCAAATTTTACATGTGAGAAGATAAACCACATGTGTGGTAGAACAGTTGATATAATGATGTATCTTATAAGTCTTATTGGTAATAGTAGAATTAAATTCCTCTCCTTCCTTAACAAAGTCACATGTTTGTACATATTGGGCGTCTGCACTTATAAAAACCCTTTCTCTGTTTTAACAGCAGGATGTTTTTTTGGTTTTTACATCAGATGGAGAAATAAAATTTGCTATCGTCTTACCTCTTCTAGATACAAAATCACAACCTTCTTTGAGAATCTCCTTAAGGATAGGGTCTGAGTACAAAATTGGTATGGAATCTTTAATAATATTGCACACCTTAGTGTATTCCATACTGTAAGTTGTAATACATTTGATCTTGCTATTTTCTGATGTTCTTTTCTGTTTATTCCTATATTTTAGCAAGTCTTGTCTAGGAATTAAATCTACACTAGATTTCGCCTCTTTAAGTAACTTCTCACTGTAGCCTCTATCCCTGAACCTTTGTGTTGCCTCTTTTGACTTCACCTGATATTCATCCTCATTTGTGCAATTTCTTTTAATTCTGGTATATTCCCCCTTAGGGATACCCTTCACAACATGTCTTGGGTGGCATGAATTGTACTTGAGGATGGTGTTCCCAGCTGTAGACTTTCTATATATAGTAGTTTCAACTGCATTTTTGTCTGTGCTTATTAATGTGATATCAAGAAAATTAATTTCTTTATCCCCCTCATACGCCAACCTCTTTATGGGTTGGTGGGAGCTGTCCCACGTTTTTGGAGATAAAAACCCCTTCAAGGACAGGATTATCCAGTTTTACAGATACATAGATGATCTGTTGTTTGTGTTTGAGGGAGATCAGCAAAGAGGCAGAGGATTTTTGTAAATATTTGAACAATAACAACCTCAACTTAAACTTTACCAGTGAACAGAGTGCTAAAGAAATTAATTTCTTGATATCACATTAATAAGCACAGACAAAAATGCAGTTGAAACTACTATATATAGAAAGTCTACAACTGGGAACACTATCCTCAAGTACAATTCATGCCACCCAAGACATGTTGTGAAGGGTATCCCTAAGGGGGAATATACCAGAATTAAAAACAGAATTTATGTTTACCTGATAAATTACTTTCTCCAACGGTGTGTCCGGTCCACGGCGTCATCCTTACTTGTGGGATATTCTCTTCCCCAACAGGAAATGGCAAAGAGCCCAGCAAAGCTGGTCACATGATCCCTCCTAGGCTCCGCCTTCCCCAGTCATTCGACCGACGTAAAGGAGGAATATTTGCATAGGAGAAATCATATGATACCGTGGTGACTGTAGTTAAAGAGAAAATAAATCATCAGACCTGATTAAAAAACCAGGGCGGGGCCGTGGACCGGACACACCGTTGGAGAAAGTAATTTATCAGGTAAACATAAATTCTGTTTTCTCCAACATAGGTGTGTCCGGTCCACGGCGTCATCCTACTTGTGGGAAACCAATACCAAGCTTTAGGACACGGATGATGGGAGGGAGCAAAATCAGGTCACCTAGATGGAAGGCACCACGGTTTGCAAAACCTTTCTCCCAAAAATAGCCTCAGAAGAAGCAAAAGTATCAAATTTGTAAAATTTGGTAAAAGTGTGCAGTGAAGACCAAGTCGCTGCCTTACATATCTGATCAACAGAAGCCTCGTTCTTAAAGGCCCATGTGGAAGCCACGGCCCTAGTGGAATGAGCTGTGATTCTTTCAGGAGGCTGCCGTCCGGCAGTCTCATAAGCCAATCTGATGATGCTTTTAAGCCAAAAAGATAGAGAGGTAGAAGTTGCTTTTTTGACCTCTCCTTTTACCAGAATAAACAACAAACAAGGAAGATGTTTGTCTGAAATCCTTTGTAGCATCTAAATAGAATTTTAGAGCACGGACAACGTCCAAATTGTGTAACAAACGTTCCTTCTATGAAACTGGATTCGGACACAAAGAAGGTACAACTATCTCCTGGTTAATATTTTTTGTTGGAAACAACCTTCGGAAGAAAACCAGGCTCAGTACGTAAAACCACCTTATCTGCATGGATCAGATAGGGCGGAGAGCACTGCAGAGCAGATAACTCAGAAACTCTTCTAGCGGAAGAAATTGCAACCTAAAACAAAACTTTCCAAGATAATAACTTAATATCTACAGAATGTAAGGGTTCAAACGGAACCCCTTGAAGAACTGAAAGAACTAGATTAAGACTCCAGGGAAGAGTCAAAGGTCTGTAAACAGGCTTGATTCTAACCAGAGCCTGAACAAACGCTTAAACGTCTGGCACAGCTGCCAGCCTTTTGTGAAGTAAACAGATAAAGCAGAGATCTGTCCCTTCAGAGAACTCGCAGAAAATCCTTTCTCCAAACCTTCTTGTAGAAAGGAAAGAATCTTAGGAATTTTTATCTTGTTCCATGGGAATCCTTTAGATTCACACCAACAGATATATTTTTTCCATATATTATGGTAAATTTTTCTAGTTACAGGCTTTCTAGCCTGAATAAGAGTATCTATTACAGAATCTGAAAACCCACGCTTTGATAAAATCAAGCGTTCAAACTCCAAGCAGTCAGTTGGAGGAAAACCAGATTCGGATGTTCGAATGGACCCTGAATAAGAAGGTCCTGTCTCAAAGGTAGCTTCCATGGTGGAGCCGATGACACATTCACCAGGTCTGCATACCAAGTCCTGCGTGGCCACACAGGAACTATCAAGGTCACCGAAGCCCTCTCCAGATTGATCCTGGCTACCAGCCTGGAAATGAGAGGAAACGGTGGGAATACATAAGCTAGGTTGAAGATCCAAGGTGCTTCTATTGTATCCAATAGAGTCGCCTTGGGATCCCTGGATTTGGACCCGTAACAAGGGACCATGAAGTTCTGACGAGAGGCCATCAGAACCATGTCTGGAATGCCCCATAATTGAGTTATTTGGGCAAAGATTTCCAGATGGAGTTCCCACTCCCCCGGTATGCTCCTCCATCGCCAGGGAACTCCTTGTTACCCCCTGATGGTTGATATATGTAACAGTCGTCATGATGTCTGATTGAAACCTTATGAATTTGGCCTTTGCTAGTCGAGGCCAAGCCTTGAGAGCATTGAATATCGCTCTCAGTTCCATTATGTTTATCGGGAGAAGAGAGTCTTCCCGAAACCATAGACCCTGAGTTTTCAGGGGTTCCCAGACCGCGCCCCAGCCCACCAGACTGGCGTCGGTCGTGACAATGACCTATTCTGGTCTGCGGAAGCTCATTCCCTGTGACAGGTTGTCCAGGGTCAGCCACCAACGGAGTGAATCTCTGGTTATTTGATCTACTTGTATCGTCGGAGACAAGTCTGTATAATCCCCATTCCACTGTCTGAGCATGCACAGGTGCAATGGTCTTAGATGAATTCGTGCAAAAGGAACTATGTCCATTGCCGCAACCATCAAACCTATTACTTCCATGGACTGCGCTATGGAAGGAAGAAGAACAGAATGAAGTACCTGACAAGAGCTTAGAAGTTTTGATTTTCTGGCCTCTGTCAGAAAAACCTTCATTTCTAAGGAAACTATTATTGTTCCCAAGAAGGGAACTCTTGTTGACGGGGACAGAGAACTTTTTTCTATGTTCACTTTCCACCTGTGAGATCTGAGAAAGGCTAGGACAATGTCCGTATGAGCCCTTGCTTTTGACAGAGACGACACTTGAATCAGGATGTCGTCCAAGTAAGGTACTACTGCAATGCCCCTTGGTCTTAGCACCGCTAGAAGGGACCCTAGTACCCTTGTGAAAATCCTTGGAGCAGTGGCTAATCCGAATGGAAGTGCCACAGGTAATGTAGAAGAAGGAGTACGGCGTGCGGCTGCACTGACCCGGAACCGGAACCGCAGATAGACCTCAGGGTTATCCAATGATAGAGCAGAGACTCCGGAGTGCCGTAGCCAGGGTGATCAAGCCCAAGGTAAGTACAAACTGGAGAAAAGAGGCAGGCACTACTCGGGGGTTTAAAAAAACAAAAGAAAACTTTTATTGATAAACATAAGCCCAACAAAACAAAAATAGGCTTAAAAATTACCAACAGCAGTACAGCAGATAGAATGACACAGAGGGACAGACGGCCGTCTGTCCCTCTGTGTCATTCTATCTGCTGTACTGCTGTTGGTAATTTTTAAGCCTATTTTTGTTTTGTTGGGCTTATGTTTATCAATAAAAGTTTTCTTTTGTTTTTTTAAACCCCCGAGTAGTGCCTGCCTCTTTTCTCCAGTTTGTACTTGCCACAGGTAATGCTTGTCCAGAAAGGCGAACCTTAGGAACCGAAAATGTTCCTTGTGGATAGGAATACGTAGGTACGCATCCTTTAAGTCCACCGTGGTCATGAATTGACCTTCCTGGATGGTAGGAAGGATCGTTCGAATGGTTTCCATTTTGAATGATGAAACCCTTAGAAACTTGTTTAGAATCTTGAGATCTAAAATAGGTCTGAATGTTCCCTCTTTTTTGGGAATTATGAACAGGTTGGAGTAAAAACCCATCCCTTGTTCTCCTAATGGAACAGGATGAATCACTCCCATGCTTAACAGGTCTTCTACACAGTGTAAGAATGCCTGTTCGAAGATAATTGAGACCCGTGGAACCTTCCCCTTGGGGGTAGTTCCCTGAATTCCAGGAGATAACCTTGAGAAACTATTTCTAGCGCCCAAGGATCCTGAACATCTCTTGCCCCAGCCTGAGCAAAGAGAGAAAGTCTGCCCCCCACCAGATCCTTCCCAGATCGGGGGCCAACACTTCATGCTGTTTTGGTAGCAGTGGCAGGAGACTTGGCCTGCTTACCCTTGTTCCAGCCTTGCATCGGCCTCCAGGCTGGCTTGGTTTGAGAAGTATTACCCTCTTGCTTAGAGGGTGTAGAATTTGAGGCTGGTCCGTTTCTGCGAAAGGAACGAAAATTTGGCTTCTTTTTAGCCTTAAAAGACCTATCCAGAGGAAGGGCGTGGCCCTTTCCCCCAGTGATGTCTGAAATAATCTCTTTCAAGTCAGGGCCAAACAGTGTTTTACCCTTGAAAGGGATGTTAAGCAAAAGCGCTCTGCGCGCCACGATAGCAAACCCTGAATTATTCGCCGCTAATCTAGCTAATTGCAAAGCGGCATCTAAAATAAAAAAGAGTTAGCCAATTTAAGAGCTTGAACTCTGTCCAAAACCTCCTCGTACGAAGATTCTTTATTGAGCGACTTTTCTAGTTCTTCGAACCAGAAACACGCAGCTGTAGTGACAGGAACAATGCATGAAATTGGTTGTAGAAGGTAACCTTGCTGAACAAACATCTTTTTAAGCAAACCCTCTAACCTTTAATCCATAGGATCTTGAAAGCACAACTATCTTCTATAGGAATAGAAGTGCGTTTGTTTAGAGTAGAAACCGCCCCCTCGACCTTGGGGACTGTATGCTATAAGTCCTTTCTGGGTCGACTATAGGAACTAATTTCTTAAATATAGGGGGAGGACAAAAGGTATGCCGGGCCTTTCCCACTCCTTATTTACTATGTCCGCCACCCGCTTGGGTATAGGAAAAACATCGGGGGGCACCGGAACCTCTAGGAACTTGTCCATCTTACCTAATTTCTCTGGAATGACCAAATTGTCACAATCATCCAGAGTAGATAATACCTCCTTAAGTAGTGCGTGGAGATGTTGAAATTTAAATTTAAAAGTTACAATATCAGGTTCTGCTTGTTGAGAATTTTTCCCTGAATCTGAAATTTCTCCCTCAGACAAAACCTCCCTCCTGGCCCCTTCAGATAGGTGTGAGGGTATGTCAGAACAGATATCATCAGCGTCCTCTTGCTCTTCAGTGTTTAAAACAGAGCAATCACGCTTTCTCTGATAAGTAGGCATTTTGGAAAAAATGCATGCAATAGAATTATCCATTACAGCCATTAATTGTTGTATGGTAATAAGTATTGGCGCACTAGATGTACTAGGGGCCTCTTGTGTGGGCAAAACTGGTGTAGACACAGAAGGGGATGATGCAGTACCATGCTTACTCCCCTCATTAGAGGAATCATCTTGGGCAATATCATATCTATGGCATTATTATCCCTACTTTGTTTGGACATTATGACACAAATATATCACATATATTTAAATGGGGAGACACATTGGCTTTCATACATATAGAACATCGTTATCTGATGGTTCAGACATGTTAAACAGGCTTAAACTTGTCAACAAAGCACAAAAAACGTTTTACAATAAAACCGTTACTGTCCCTTTAAATTTCAAACTGAACACACTTTATTACTGAATATGTGAAAAAGTATGAAGGAATTGTTCAAATTTCACCAAAATTTCACCACAGTAACTTAAAGCCTTAAAAGTATTGCACCCCAAATTTGAAAGCTTTAACCCTTAAAATAACGGAACCGGAGCCGTTTTTACATTTAACCCCTATACAGTCCCAGGTATCTGCTTTCCTACGATACCAAATGATGCCTTCTATAAGTTTTTTCAGTGGTTCTTAGCTCCTCACACATGCATCTGCATGCCATGCTTTCCAAAAACAACTGCGCATTAGAGGCGCGAAAATGAGGCTCTGTCTATGACTAGAAAAGGCCCCCAGTGAAAAAGGTGTCCAATACAGTGCCTGCCGTTTTTATTAAAACAATCCCCAAGATTTAACAACTATTAAAAGTAATAATCTGCCAAATATACTTAGTAAAGTAATCGTTTTAGCCCAGAAAAATGTCTACCAGTTTTTTAAGCCCTAATGAAGCCCTTTATTCTTTTACTTAAACTAAGAAAATGGCTTACCGGTTCCCATAGGGAAAATGACAGCTTCCAGCATTACCGAGTCTTGTTAGAAATGTGTCATACCTCAAGCAGCAAAAGTCTGCTCACTGTTTCCCCCAACTGAAGTTAATTCCTCTCAACAGTCCTGTGTGGAAAACAGCCATCGATTTTAGTAACGGTTGCTAAAATCATTTTCCTCTTACAAACAGAAATCTTCATCTCTTTCCTGTTTCAGAGTAAATAGTACATACCAGCACTATTTTAAAATAACAAACTCTTGATTGAAGAATAAAAACTACATTTAAACACCAAAAAACTCTAAGCCATCTCCGTGGAGATGTTGCCTGTACAACGGCAAAGAGAATGACTGGGGAAGGCGGAGCCTAGGAGGGATCATGTGACCAGCTTTGCTGGGCTCTTTGCCATTTCCTGTTGGGGAAGAGAATATCCCACAAGTAAGGATGACGCCGTGGACCGGACACACCTATGTTGGAGAAAGAAATTGCACAAATGAGGATGAATATCAGGTGAAGTCAAAAGAGGCAACACAAAGGTTCAGGGATAGAGGCTACAGTGAGAAGTTACTTCAAGAGGCAAAATCTAGTGTAGATTTAATTCCTAGACAAGACTTGCTAAAATATAGGAATAAACAAAAAAGAACATCAGAAAATAGCAAGATCAAATTTATTACAACTTACAGTATGGAATACACTAAGGTGTGCAATATTATTAAAGATTCCATACCAATTTTGTACTCAGACCCTATCCTTAAGGGGATTCTCAAAGAAGGTTGTGATTTTGTATCTAGAAGAGGTAAGACGATAGCAAATTTTATTTCTCCATCTGATGTAAAAACCAAAAAAACATCCTGCTGGTTAAAACAGAGAAAGGGTTTTTATAAGTGCAGACGCCCAATATGTACAACATGTGACTTTGTTAAGGAAGGAGAGGAATTTAATTCTACTATTACCAATAAGACTTATAAGATACATCATTATATCAACTGTTCTACCACACATGTGGTTTATCTTCTCACATGTAAAATTTGCCACAAACAATATACAGGAAAAACAAAGAGACCGTTAAAAGAGAGGTTCTTGGAGCACTTGCGCTCCATAGAGGATGAGAACACAGACACACCTGTATCAAGGCACTTTAAGGTTCTGCACAATGCAGATACATCTGCTCTTATCCTACAGGGGATAGATTTTGTCCCACAATGGAGAAGAGGAGGTGATAGAGAGACAACACTTGACAAAAGAGAAGTTATGTGGATGTTCAATCTACAGACTACACACCCTGAGGGCTTCAACATGAGAAGGGATTTAGACTTATTCACCAAATAATAGATATCTGGGAAAAATATTTTTTTTTAGTAATTTATTTTAAAAAGAAATTTTTGATTTTTTTTTGGAATTTATAGATGTCTCTTGTCATAGGCTCATTCCCCTAAAAAGAATTAAGAAATAGGAAAATTTAATAAATCATTTAATGTTTTTGGGAAATTTTTGAATTTATAGGTATGTCTCTTGTCATGGGCTCATTCCCCTAAAAAGAATTAAGAAATAAGAAAATATGTTGATATGAGACATTTTCTCACTATTATTGCCAACCCAATTTTTCCTTTATGAGAGAGAAAATAGATTACTATACATACACTTATTTTGATGTCTTAGGAAATCAGGCTCTTGTCATAGGCTCATCTATTGCATATCTAATTTCATACTTTTCAAATTAAGGATTTTTATATTAAGAGTAGTTTAAACAATATATAAACATGGTTTTGATTATATTTAACACTGAAGGTAATGACTTATAGAGCAATGTGTATGCTTCTTTTCATAAATGTAATGATTTAAATATATTGCAAAATAGATTGTTTTCACAAAACATAGTCACGCCTTAACCAACAAATATCAACCTGCATATTTATATTGTAACACTTTATGTACATGAAAAGGAAAAAGTAAATAAATGTTTCTTGTCATATGCTCCCTTACAAAATGGCAAAGTACAGGTTAATGAAAATTTGTGATATCACTTTAAGAAATTTGGTATAAATAGAGCTCTGAACAGGTGCATCAATTAGCAGTGACCAAGTGCATGGAGCACGAAACGTTTGCTGTTTTTTGCACCTGTTCTACAACCTGTTTTTGCACTACTGTGCTTACCACTTTTTAATCTATCTTGTATGATTTTAACAAGTTTGGAATAAAATTGAACTTTTATATATCTGTGGGCTTGGAGCGCTTATTTTTCCCTACATTGGATGGACTGTAACTAAAAAAAACCATCGGAATCCCATAACGGCCATTAGATCCAACACAGGTAGGTTTACTAACAATGCGGATATTACTAAAATTTTCTATGATTATTTTAGTGCGCTTTATACAGCTGAAGACTATTCGATAGATAAGCAGAAATTATTCTGGGATAAGATCAAGATTCCCAAAATCTCTCCAGAGATTTTGGCAGAGATCAATAAACCGATCGATGTGGAAGAAATTTTAGTAGCAATTAAATCCGCCAAAACAAATAAAGCAGCTGGACCAGACTGTCTTCCCATTGAATTTTATAGGATTCTCCAACCACATATTAACTTAGCACTGGAAAAATTGTTTAATTTTTATTTTATTGGGAATAATAAATGTTCACCATATTTCGCAGCAGCAGTTATATCTCTAATTCCCAAAAAAAAACAAAGAACCAGATCTTCCAGAATCATATAGACCAATCTCCGTATTAAACACGGACTACAAATTGTTAACATCTATTTTAGCAAACAGATTAAAACCGCATTTAGGCTCAATCATCCATGAAAATCAGTCAGGTTTCATGGCAGGGAGAAATCCCACTAGGAATACACGAAAGGTCATGACTCTGATAGACTTTTTCTGGAATAAACTTAGAACAACAAGACATAGCGACATGGTGGATTTAGCCCTATTAATGTTAGACGCTGAGAAGGCTTTCGATCGTATCGCCTGGAGGCATCTATTTTATTCCTTAGAACAATTTGGCCTGACAGGACATATGTATAAATTTATTCAGTTAGTATACTCTACCCCCATCTCATCACTACTAATTAATGGGCAGATTTCTCAACGGATGGTCCTACAACGGGGCACGCGTCAGGGCTGCCCACTATCCCCATTGTTGTTTAACTTATCATTAGAGCCGCTAGCAATTTTACTTCGACAGAAATTGGAAGGGATTCGGGTTGGAGATCAGAAAACATAATTTATGCTTACCTGATAAATGTATTTCTCTTGTAGTGTGTTCAGTCCACGGGTCATCCATTACTTATGGGATATATTCTCCTTCCCAACAGGAAGTTGCAAGAGGATCACCCAAGCAGAGCTGCTATATAGCTCCTCCCCTCACATGTCATATCCAGTCATTCGACCGAAACAAGACGAGAAAGGAGAAACTATAAGGTGCAGTGGTGACTGGAGTTATAATTTTAAAATTTAGAACCTGGCTGAAAAAGACAGGGCGGGCCGTGGACTGAACACACTACAAGAGAAATAAATTTATCAGGTAAGCATAAATTATGTTTTCTCTTGTTAAGTGTGTTCAGTCCACGGGTCATCCATTACTTATGGGATACCAATACCAAAGCTAAGTACACGGATGATGGGAGGGACAAGGCAGGAACATTAAACAGAAGGAACCACTGCCTGTAGAACCTTTCTCCCAAAACCAGCCTCCGAAGAAGCGAAAGTGTCAAATTTGTAAAATTTGGAAAAAGTATGAAGTGAAGACCAAGTTGCAGCCTTGCAAATCTGTTCAACAGAAGCCTCATTCTTAAAGGCCCAGGTGGAAGCCACAGCTCTGGTGGAATGAGCTGTAATTCTTTCAGGAGGCTGCTGTCCAGCAGTCTCATAGGCTAAACGTATTATGCTACGAAGCCAAAAAGAGAGAGAGGTAGCTGAAGCCTTTTGACCTCTCCTCTGTCCAGAGTAAACGACAAACAGAGAAGAAGTTTGTCTAAAATCTTTAGTTGCCTGTAAGTAGAACTTCAGCGCACGGACCACGTCTAGATTATGCAAAAGACGATCCTTCTTTGAAGAAGGATTAGGACATAATGATGGAACAACAATCTCTTGATTGATATTCCTGTTAGAAACAACCTTAGGTAAAAACCCAGGTTTAGTACGCAGAACTACCTTGTCTGAATGAAAGATCAGATAAGGAGAATCACAATGTAAGGCAGATAACTCAGAGACTCTTCGAGCCGAGGAAATAGCCATCAAAAACAAAACTTTCCAAGATAAAAGCTTAATATCAATGGAATGAAGGGGTTCAAACGGAACACCCTGAAGAACTTTAAGAACCAAGTTTAAGCTCCACGGAGGAGCAACAGCTTTAAACACAGGCTTAATTCTAGCCAAAGCCTGAAAAAAGGCCTGGACGTCTGGACGCTCTGCCAGACGTTTGTGTAAAAGAATAGACAGAGCTGAAATCTGTCCCTTTAGCGAACTAGCGGATAAACCCTTTTCTAAACCCTCTTGTAAAAAATATCCTAGGAATCCTAACCTTACTCCATGAGTAACTCTTGGATTCGCACCAATATAAATATTTACGCCATATCTTATAGTAAATTTTTCTTGTCACAGGTTTCCGAGCCTGTATTAATGTATCAATAACCGAATCCGAAAACCCACGCTTTGATAGAATCAAGCGTTCAATTTCCAGGCAGTCAGCCTCAGAGAAATTAGGTTTGGATGGTTGAAAGGACCCTGAATTAGAAGGTCCTGCCTCAGAGGAAGAGACCATGGTGGACAGGACGACATGTCCACTAGGTCTGCATACCAGGTCCTGCGTGGCCACGCAGGCGCTATCAGAATTACCGATGCCCTCTCCTGTTTGATCCTGGCAATCAGCCGAGGTAGCAACGGAAATGGTGGAAACACATAAGCTATGTTGAAAACCCAAGGGGCTGCTAATGCATCTACCAGCACCGCTCCCGGGTCCCTGGACCTGGATCTGTAACAAGGAAGCTTCGCGTTCTGGCGAGATGCCATGAGATCCAGATCCGGTTTGCCCCAACGACGAATCAGTTGAGCAAATACCTCCGGGTGAAGTTCCCACTCTCCCGGATGAAAAGTCTGGCGACTTAGGAAATCCGCCTCCCAGTTCTCTACGCCTGGGATGTAAATCGCTGACAGGTGGCAAGAGTGAGACTCTGCCCAGCGAATTATCTTCGAGACTTCCAACATCGCTAGGGATCTCCTGGTTCCCCCTTGATGATTGATGTAAGCCACAGTCGTGATATTGTCCGACTGAAATCTGATGAACCTCAGCTTTGCTAACTGAGGCCAAGCTAGAAGAGCATTGAATATTGCTCTTAATTCTAGAATGTTTAGTGGGAGGAGTTTCTTCTCCTGAGTCCACGATCCCTGAGCCTTCAGGGAATTCCAGACTGCTCCCCAGCCTAGAAGGCTGGCATCCGTTGTTACAATCGTCCAATCTGGCCTGCGAAAGGTCATTCCTTTGGACAGATGAACCGGTGACAACCACCAGAGAAGCGAATCTCTGGTCTCCTGGTCCAGATTTAGCAAAGGGGACAGATCTGAGTAATCCCCGTTCCATTGACTGAGCATGCATAGTTGCAGCGGTCTGAGATGCAGGCGCGCAAATGGCACTATGTCCATTGCCGCGACCATTAAGCCGATTACCTCCATGCACTGAGCTACTGATGGGCTTGGAACGGAATGAAGGACACGGCAAGCATTGAGAATCTTTGATAACCTGGACACCGTCAGGTAAATCTTCATCTCTACAGAATCTATAAGAGTCCCTAGAAAAGGAACCCTTGTGAGTGGTAACAGAGAAGTCTTTTCCACGTTCACTTTCCACCCATGCGACCTCAGAAATGCTAGAACTATCTCTGTATGAGACTTTGCATTCTGAAAACTTGACGCTTGTATCAGAATGTCGTCTAGGTACGGAGCCACCGCTATGCCTCGTGGTCTTAGTACCGCCAGAAGTGAGCCCAGAACCTTCGTAAAAATTCTCGGGGCCGTGGCTAACCCGAAGGGAAGAGCCACAAACTGGTAATGCCTGTCTAGAAAGGCAAACCTCAGGTACCGATAATGATCTTTGTGAATCGGTATATGAAGGTAAGCATCCTTTAAGTCCACCGTGGTCATATATTGACCCTCTTGGATCATGGGTAGAATGGTTCGAATGGTTTCCATCTTGAACGATGGTACCCTTAGAAAAATATGTTAGCCATGTGGAAAAAAATCATGCCCAAAGCGATTTATCACCAAAGTACCTCACAAAAACGAATAACATGCCAGTAAACGTTTTATTAAAAAACAACATTTTTCAATGTCATGCAAAGCTATCACTAAGCCTGCTAACAGTCGCTACCACTGCAGAGAAGGCTTAAGTATTATTTCAGTGTTAACAGTATTTTCTCAGTCAAATTCTAGTCCCTAGAATATAACTCGACTGCGCATACATTTATCAGCCTGATACCAGTTGCTACTACTGCATTTAAGGCTGTACTTACATCATATGGTAACAGCAGTATTTTCTTAGTCAATTCCATTCCCAGAAAATAAAGTACTGCACATACCTCATTTGCGGAGGACCCCACATGCTATTCCCAGTTTCTGAAGTTACCCCACTCCTCAGAATGTCGAGAACAGCCAGTGGATCTTAGTTACGCCTGCTAAGATCATAGAAAAAAAACGCAGGCAGTTTCTTCTTCCAAATACTGCCTGAGATAGAAAAACAGCACACCCCGGTGCCATTTAAAATAACAAACTTTTGATTGAAGAATAGTTAAGTAAAAACTCCAGCTCCTCTCGCGACCTCCTTCTTTGTTGAGGGTTGCAAGAGAATGACTGGATATGACATGTGAGGGGAGGAGCTATATAGCAGCTCTGCTTGGGTGATCCTCTTGCAACTTCCTGTTGGGAAGGAGAATATATCCCATAAGTAATGGATGACCCGTGGACTGAACACACTTAACAAGAGAAATTAGTATTACTAATGTACGCGGATGATATACTTCTATGTCTGAGTAATATTGAACGAAGTCTTTCCCGACTATTAGAATCGATTGAATTGTTTGGTGCAATTTCGGGCTATAAAATTAACCTCACCAAATCTGAGCTATTATGGCTTAATAAGAAAGATCAATATTTCAGACACCCATTTACCGAGACTTCGCAGATAACCTATCTTGGCATCAAATCAAAGTGCGAATCCAGATGACTGGTATAAATTAAACTTTGGTAAATGTTTTCTAGAATGTAAAAACAAGATGGAAGGATGGAAAAATCTACCTATTTCCTTAACAGCTAGGGTCATACTTATAAAAAACATTCTCTTTCCTAAATTATTTTACCTCATACAAAATATCCCAATTCCTATTCATAATATAGATATAACCAACATGTTCCAACCTAATTTGGAAGGGCGCCAGAGCGCGTATCTCTGCTCTACGTCTTATGTGTAATAAAGAAGCGGCAGGTCTGTCTCTTCCCAATCTACAATTCTACAGCTTGGCAGCACGGATGAAAGTTGCGGTTGATTGGTTAACCGATCGCGAACAGGCCTCGGCAGTACTCTGGGAAACGGCCCTGGTGGCTCCATTTCGGTTGGATGCTATTCTACACTGTCCAATGAATACACTTCCATCTTCAATTTTTGCTCTCAGTACTTATAGATATATTATTCTAGCATGGCAAAAATGTTTTCGTCCTTGCGGGGTGTTCGCCCTATGTCTCCAAATATTTACCTATTATAGGGAATCCTAATTTTGCACCAGGGTTGTCAGATAAAGTTTTCAGGGTATGGTTTTCCAAAGGAATGGTATTTGTCGCTCAAATGTTAGATTCGAATCTTGTCCCATTAACCTTTAGTGAACTAGCACATCTATTTGGGCTCGAGAATAAAAAAAATTATGCATATTTGCAGTTAAGGCATTTTATACTTGAGTTAAAGCAAAGCTATGGAGTAGAGTGGGCTCTTTTGGAGCTTCAAATTAAAATAAATAATTTTCAAGGCGGCTTTTACTCAATAGCTCCTTTCTATAATTTCTTGAATCAGGGACCATCGGCTGCACAGAGAGAGTTTATAGCTGAAAAATGGAGTAAGTTTTTTCCTGAGGTTAATAGCCAGGTTATCGAGAATACTTTTAAGATAATTGGAAAAAGTTGGGTGCTGACCACCTGAAGAGAGACACAAATTAAGCTAGCCTTTATGACGTATTTGACGCCAGCTAGACTGACTAATTGGTATAGGGTGAAGATGGTATGCCCCAAATGTTCTTCTTCTAGGGCAGACCTTTTACATTGTTTTTGGACTTGCCCAAAGATTGGTCAATTTTGGCTTAGGGTAGAGCACTGGATACAGGCCTCTCTCAAAATAGATGACCATTTTCAGCCGATGGAAATATTTTTTTTTAGTGAATCCGCAGATTGCCCCCAGAAACTTTAAATTAATCAACTTGATCATATTTCTTGGCCGCAACATATTACTGAGAGCATGGAAAGCGAAAATAGCCCCTAAATTAAAAGAGCTTAAAAATGCTTTGACTGCTCACTTTACACAAGAACAGTGGAATTTGCAAGACGTTACGGAGGGAAGGTTAGCTCGGTTCTTTAACCAATGGGAAACATTTATTTCATCTTTCCCTGTGGAAGCTCAAATTAGGTTGGTTAAACCTTTTAGGGATACTCCATACGTGAAATTACAAATACTGGCTGGTCATTTCCCCCGTATATGGTGTAACATTGGAGAGTCGGAAGGGGAATAGAATACGGAGGGGGGGAATACGGACTGGTGGGGATTTTTGTTTTCGCTTTTTTTCTTTTTTTTTTTTTCTCTCGTTGTGTGTTGTAATTTCATGTCAGGAAATTGCCTTGAGTTAGAATCCGATCAATATAGTGTCAGGTCAGATCAAGCAGAAGTTAGATTCAGTGTTAAAGTATATTTGCTACAGTGGAGTCTTAAAGAGGCATAGTTAATAAATGTATAGTATATATTATTTTTTTTTTTTTTCTAGGCGGTATATGTCTTAAAGATTAGTGAGGAAGCTGATTTAAAATTTCTTTTATTTTTTGGTTGTAGACATATACACTGTTATAGAAGAATTGTAATTAATTTATTTTCTGTTATTTTGTTTCTTCTTGGTTTTGTTGCTAATGTCAGACTGTATATATATATATCTACGTGGTTGCATAATATAAATCTCATTTAAAAAAGAGAAAGGAAAAGAATAGAAAAATTCCAGCTAAGTGTACAAATACTTCATATAAGGGGATTATTATTTTGCTAAGAGGAAGTGATTCTGTTGTTCTAAATTGTTTTGTTTCAAAATATGTCTTACTTGGCCCTGCGTGGCACAAGGAGATTGAATCCATTTGACTGTGCACTTTGTTGGATATAAATAAATATTTAAAAAACAAACAAAAAAAAACCTATTTTAAAAGAGAACAAATATGCTCAATTTTAAACACAAAACAGAAAATATCAGGTTCAACAACATGAAGACTCTTCATAACCAGAGGAGACTTCACCATCTGAAGACATAACAGTATCCCTGGTCTCAAGGCACATAGTACTGGTAGAAGGTAAAATCTTGGGAATCTTTGCCTACTAGTGGTAGAGAAGAGTAATTACCATGAGTAATAGATCATGGACTCTCACCTCCAAAAATGCCTAAAACTGTATGTAGTGTTACCTGGTGTATGTAACGAGGCTATGCAAATCATGAGTACATGCTCATGCAAATAGCCTGCAGGCTATGTGAGTGCAAATACCAATTTACCTGTCAGCACTCACTCTACTGTGCTTACAAAGCTGCAGCATGTGGTGACGTAGCTCACAGATTTTATCCCTGGCATATTCACATAGCTGGTTTTAAGTATACAGCATTCCTTTGATAAAATTATGTGATTAGCTACGTGTGGTAGCTAGTTGCCCTGTATTAATTATTTGGATTGTTTTGCTTTAAAATATATGTGGATATATACCTGTAAATATTTCTCTTATTATTAACATATATTGATTCCTAATAAATTATTTGTTATTGTAATGGATTAGTTTTTTCCAGATAATTTACCATAGAATTATATTTAGTATAAATTTAAAAAAATCTAGATATACCTTTTTAATAACCACATTTTGGCGACCACGAAGGGACTCAAACCCCTCAATCTTCTGATTCAAAGTCAATAACCACACAGCAGACCTGCTTCCAGTAGAAGAGCCCATCTTGTGTAGTATGGACTGACACAGGATCTAAGGAAGGAGTACTCTGAGGCACCAACAGGAGAAGAATGCAGAACCAGTCCCAGCGACACCTGTTGAAGGCATGTGACAAACTACCTTTTAATCGATGTGTAAATCAGCACTAAGGAATCATGGGAATGTGGGAGGGATTAAAGCTCTGTTGTGTGGGGTGTTTCCCTCCTCCTGTAGGACTTGACTTAATATTTTTTATAAACAATGCTCACATTTAAATGTATGTAAAACCCAAAAATGTCCTTTTGTGATTCAGACAGAGCATACAATTTACCTAGTTAGGTGTCTGAAGCACTAGCATTAGAAAGTTGTTTAAAACTATATGGTTATTTAAATTCTGAAAGCAAAATTATGAGTTTTATGTCCCTTTAAGTGGATATTATTCAAAATGTAGTATGTATATATACGGCTTCCTTGGTGTGAGTGTTCTGCTGCAAACAGTAAACATAACATAGCACTACAACCAAGGGATCAATAAATGAGATAAGATGCTACAAAACTATACCACCTAAACATAACCCTATGATCTAACAAAGTAATCAGACACATGCTTCATAAAAATGACACTGCTAAAACAATGCTGTCAAGAAGTAGGAAGTTGTACATGTAACCCACTGTATCTGAGAGATCTGGGGAGTCCCCTGTTTGATTGAGTGTCAATGTAGGAAAGATATAAAAACCTGAACACGGCAGGGTTGCTGGAGTGTGCAGAGGGTTTCAACTGCCACTCACTGGGTTATACAAATTAAACAATGTTCTAAATTAGCTCCTGCACACATTCAGCTCAGTGAATGGAACCACAGAACCAGATAATCAAGGGGTTAAAGCTGTTCACAGCAGAGATTTAATCCTTTGACTGCCCCTAAAGCACACAGCAGTGTCTTACTATCCAGAGTAATGTGGTGCAGTTGCTTCTGCTCTGTACAAGGTGTGCATGCCATACCAAAAAACACAAAGACAGAAACATGACTGCTGAATAAATGGGAATCATAGATACTACTCACTAATCACAAACTACGGCCACACAGTAACTGCAACTACAACTTTTAATATGGGCCTGATTCGCTCATCAAAGTTTTTGAGTCTCCATGTGATCTGGTATTGTGTAATTGTTGAGTCATGTCTTAGAGAGCATGTCCACAGTCCAATAAACAGTCTCCTCTGCCTGCTGAGGACCAAATTGGCCTCAGTTAGCACTAATGGAGGTCCTTATGTGATTAGACTCCTGCAGCAGCAATTAACAGCACAAAGGTGAAGCACTATTATCTTTACAAAAACCCAAATAATCTAGTCTTGTGACTGGCAACTTACAACTAGCAGGTAGTAAGAAAACTGAAGCCACCAGGAAGGGGTGTAAAGAAGTAGTCATGAAGACTTTTGGGAAAAGCATACCACTAAATGATCGAAAATGAAACCAAACCAAGATTTATCAAGAATTCTCTGTGAATTCTCCTATAGGTTATCCTCAACTCACCTTTAGAGAAGCGCATCTGTGCGCTCAAATGTATCAAATAAATAGGTTTTTTTTTGCGCTTCTCCATAGGCAAGCTGAGGAGATGTAAGATAAATTTCTCTAGTCGGATTAGTATCTGCACCTAATTAATGAAAATAAGCAACTATTCTTCACGTAAGTGGTATACGAACCAATAGCAGTATTTATACCACCCTACTAGTAGTTTTGTTAACGCCCCTCTTCAGCAAACGGTCATGGAAGAAAATAGACCTGTTTTCATTATTTTGCGCTTCTTTTTAAATATTTTTGCACCCCAATACATATTATTTGTGCACCTTTTCATATTTTATTTTTGCTCCAGTATATAGTTTTTGCGCTCCAATATACATTATTATTGTGCATCGTATTATTTTTGCACCTTGATGAGCACATTTTATTTCTGACATTGCTTCTACAATTGGTAGAGAATAGATTTCTAAAGCTGTTGCATTTGCAGGAGAACTGTCAGCCTGCTATAGGGAAAAATAAATGATACATTTGTAATGACATGAGGCATACTATAGGAAATGCAAAAAACACAATCTAATTTAAAGGACAATCAAGTCAAAATGAAACTTTCATGATTTAGATAGGACATGCAATTTTAAACAACTTTCCAATTTACTTTTATCATCAAATTTGGTTTGTTCTCTTTGTAATCTCTTTGTAATCTTTGATGAAAGCTTAACCTAGGTAGGCTCATGTGCTAATTTCTAAGACCTTGGAGGCCGCCTCTTATCTCAGTGCATTTTGACAGTTTTTACTAGTTTGTGTGTGCCATATAGATAACATTGTGCTCACTCCCATGGGGATATCTATGAGTGAGCACTGCTAAAATGCATGTCTGTAAAAATAACTAAGATGATGGTGCAGTCTGCAGAGTCTTAGATACAAGGTAATCACAGAGGTAAAAAGTGCATTAATATAACAGTGTTGGCTATGCAAAAGTGGGGAATGGGTAATAAAGGGATTATCTATCTTTTTTAAAAATAAAAAAATTGGCATAGACCGTCTTTTTTAACCTTTGTTTGCCACCTGTGCGCAAAGTAAACAGGAACAGAGTAGAATTTTACAGTCGAACTTACACAATTTTAGTTCAATTTTTGAATGATAAATACGGGCATTTATTTGTGTGCGCCTTTTTAGGTGCAAATATAGGAGAATAGCAATAATGAATCTTGCTCTTAGAGACTTGTTGCACTTTTATGGCATTCTGCTGCTACTTTGGGGCTTGTATGTTACATGCAAAAAATAAAAATCATTCTTCCAACAAGCAACATTATTGTATACTGATCTAAAGCATGAACAACCATAACTATTCTACACAATAAACACTCCCTATGGATAGATTGTTAAAATGCATTAGAATTTGTGGGGGCAATGTATAAATATCTTCACTCATGTGGGGGATTGTAACATGATCCATATAAGCCAATGTGTCTATAATATATACAACAGTTTCAGTTGCATAGAAACATGCATTTTCTGTTTGTTTCAATATTAAATGTAAGTAGAGCTATTTTTTTTAAATCTTTTTTATGCAAACATTTTTATGTTCAATAATTGTAGTTTATGCATATCCATGATAGAGCAGCATTGCTATAATGTTATTATGATTCCTTATGAATGTAGTAGACCAACCTGTTTCCCAACCTTCTATCCTTCTAGAAAAGGCTCCATCTGACAGTCATCAACTAGACAAAATGTTTACCATGCTATGTATGTAACATGTTTTCTTCAGACACACTAATTGTGGGCTAAAAAGCCACAGCTTATGCTGCCAAATATATACAGGGCACAAAGAAAGTTATTCTGCCCCTCTGGACCTCAAACACCAACCTTGCCATAAAAAACTTTTCACCAATATTAAAGTGGAAAAATATTGTCAATTTAACTCCTCAAAATATCCAAGAAAAATATCACAAGGATTGTGACGCTGGTCCACCACACCGTTAACCACAATGTACCGTCACCCAGCAATAACTATATTTATTTGCCCTATGCCCAGTTAGCCTTTAGCGGCTCCTTCCCATGATATGCCTGTTTGTTAGGAGTTAGCAGCCAGAATCTGGCTTGGGCCAGGGAAAAAAAAAAAGAGAGAAAACCCACAAAAGCATCTGGTGAGGAGGGAGCTGGAGCCAGCCGTGTGGACAAACCACGGGGCAAGCCACAGACGCATTGGTCATGGGAATAATTGCCGGAAAAAAGCACAAAGTCTCCGATGACAGAGGGGGGAACCATTGAGGCACCGCAGAAAACCCCAAATGGTATGTGTCATAAAAGACAAGAGGGGATCAATAAAATGTAGCAACAGCAACAGAAAGTTTCCACTTAAAATCATAAGGTCATGGGCATGATATATACACCAAAAATATCATATGTAGAGCAAGTGAGGCCATCTATTCTAAACTTGTTAAGGAAAGGGTTAAAGTCAAATTGTCTGTAGATAAAATATATCTTAGAGGCTGAATGTGCCCTATTACTAAAGAATTGCGGTGAGCAGAAAATTAATGGGTAAAGTATACAGAAACATACACATATTAAATATCATATTTCTTACACTGCAGCAGCACCAGTCTCTGCTAAAGAAGGATCTCAATTGTGATTTTATTCATTTCATGTATTAAAGGGACAGTCAACACCAAAATTGTTATTGTTTCAAAAGATAGATAACAAATTTACTACCCATTCCCCAGCTTTGCACAACCAACATTGTTATAATAATATACTTAATAACATTTATACCTCTAAATTTCTGCCTGTTTCTAACCCACTACAGACAGCCTCCTATCACATGCTTTTTTATTAGCTTTTCACAAGCGACTGCTAATCTAAGTGGGCCATACAGATAAGATTGTGCTCTCTCCCGTGGAGTTGTGGGAGACACTGCACTAATTGGCTAAAATGCAAGTCAATAAATAATAAATAAATAGCCATGTGATCAAGGGGCTGTCAGAAAATGCTTAGATACAAGGTAATCACAGAGGTTAAACGAATATTAATATAACCATGTTTTCTGTGCAAAACTGGGGAATGGGTAATAAAGGGATTATCTATCTTTTAAAACAATAACAATTCCATTGTAGACTGTCCCTTTAAGTGTTGTTTTTGTGTGCATGACATTATCCCTTAAGTCAGTCTGGTACATAATCAGATAGCAAAGAGCAACATCTAAATCACGTTCTTCCTACCTTTAAATATAAGATGTTTCCTAGCATTCATGTATTAGTATATTAAAATCATGCATCTACAGATTTAGGTGCAAATATACATATTTACAATATCCCTGCTAAGTAATTGAACCTAATTTTAAATTAAAGATGTACTTCATACATACATAACATTTTGGGTGTGATCTGAAGAATAGAAAACTTACTCCATACCCTACAGCAGTGATTTTTAACCTTTTTTTTGCCGTGGCACACTTTTTTACATTAAAAAATCCTGTGGCACACCACCATCCCAAAAATTTTAAAAAATCACACATTGTAGCCTAATACAGCACATATATATACACATACACACAAACACACACATACTGTATGTATTGTGCTGTTATGCCATGCCTCCTACAAACTACCCCTGCACTGGGAGTAAAAAACAAGCAAAGTTTAAAAAATATGTCACACTGTTGTCAGTCTGCCGTGGCACACCTGAGGATCTCTCACGGCACACTAGTGTGCCACGGCACACTGGTTGAAAAACACTGCCCTACAGCACAAGTAAGATTTGAGCCTTGCTTAACTATCCTCGATATTTTGTATGATGCAGCCTTTTTTACTGTCTGATTATAGCATTCCGATAAGTTGGACATAAAACTGTGCTGCATAGTAATCTTGCATTTAGCTTCCATGTTTGTTAGAAAACTTTGAAAATAAGAAAATGTGTTATACAGAATGACGTATAACAGCCCAACCTGAAATGAGGTGCTTATAGCTATCTGCTTTTTACAGAGACATAAAAGTGCAAAAAGAACGTTATGTGTTCAGAGTGTTTTATTATTGCACCACCAGCAAATGGGTTAAACACATAGTTAAAGTCAGCTCCAGAACAGCAATACACAACTTGTCAGCAACTGAGCACATCTGGTGAGCCAATGAGGAGAGGCATATGCGTGTAACCACCAAACACCAGCTAGCTCATAGTAGTGCATAGCTAGCTATGCTTTTCAACAAAGATACCAAAATAACGGGTTAAATTGGATAAGAGGACTAAATGAAGAACTTTCTTAAAATGTCATGCTTAAAGGAACATGAAAGCCAAATTTGCTCTTTCACGATTTAGAAAGTGCATGCAATATAAAACAACATTCTAATTTACTTCTATTATCTAATTTGCTTCATTATCATGATATCCTTTGCTGAAAAGCATATCTAGATAGGCTCAGTAGCTACTGATTGGTTGCTGTACATAGATGCCTCGTGAGATTGGCTCACCCTTGTGCATTGCTTGTACATAGGATATTTAAAGAATGAAGCAAATTAGATAATAGAAGTAAATTGGAATGTTGTTAAAAATTGTACTCACTATCTGAATCATGAAAGAAAAATGTGGAATTTAGTGTCCCTTTAATTTTGGCTTTAATGTCCCATATAGCCTACAGGAAAGATCAAAATTTGTGTAGATTACGGCTACCATTCATTTGCCAATCAAACAGCTTTATGTAACATTAATAACATTATGTGCAAGTCACCTGTATCCCTCTTGTCTGATCATTCATTGTAATATGCATTAATATATAGTAAAATGTATACAAGTCCTCCAGAACACAGAGCTTCATTCAGCCCCATACAGAAAAAATATATTCTAAAGTCATATAGACATTCTTTGAGTAATGGGAGCGAGGGAACAAACCCCTGTAATTAAATAGAACTGCTACAGCGGCCTGTGCCCTCAAACCTGTAACTCTGAAACCACTTGAAAAGCCCAGTTACATTAAAGTGCTGGCAGGGCAAGGAATTCCATCATTCAGAAAGCTATGCATTTCAAAAATAAGCCTGCCATGTGCCCGACAAAAAAAAGAGAGAGAGAGAAAACCACAGCTTAATCGTTTTCCGCCACTAGAGGAAGAAGCAAGAAGAAAGAAGGGGAAAAAAGAGAAAAGCAGCACACTTTGAATAGGAGGTAATTAGAGAGAGACACATTCTTGGCTAATCCACAGTGCTGGGGGATAGCAGAGGATAGTGGTTTTAGGTATAATGGGATAAGGGGGCACAGCTAAAGGGCCCCTTCATAGTGCCGAACAGATCAAACACTGCATGTAGATAGCAGCATGAGTACTGACACGTGTGCAAGTCCTCACGTGCGTTTCTACAGGCGTGAGTTCATGGTATTATTCTAACATAATGATAATGGTACATCATACATTTATAGTGATACAGTGCAATATTAAGTGACTTCACAATATAAACACAGGAGAACCCTTACAATAATAATAAGTGACATGATTACTGACCTTTACACTCAGCAAACGTTCATATCTAACAGAAAATGAATGACATTTGATTAGCCACTCTCAAAGTAAGCTTTTATTGCAGGCACATTATATCTAGCTATGTTCAAAATGATAAAAATATGATTTTTTTTGGCAACTTGATTAGAACCTAGGGTAATCAAAGGGACAGTGAAGTCAAAATTAAACTTTATTGATTCAGAAAGAGATTGAAATTTTAAACTTTCCAATTAAAGGGACACTGAACCCAATTTTTTTCTTTTGTGATAAGAGCATGCAATTTTAAGCAACTTTCTAATTTACTTCTATTATCAATTTTTCTTCGTTCTCTTGCTATCTTTATTTGAAAAAGAAGGCATCTAAGTTTTTTTTTTTGGGGGGGGGGGGGTTCAGACTCTGGACAGCACCAATCAGCAAGAACAACCCAGGTTGTTCACCAAAAATGGGCCAGCATCTAAACTTACATTCTTGCATTTCAAATAAAGATACAAAGAGAATGAAGAAAATTTGATAATATGAGTAATTTAGAAAGTTGCTTAAAATGTCATGCTCAATCTGAACCACAAAAGAAAAAAATTGGGTTCAGTGTCTCTTTAACTTTTATGATCTAATTTGTTTCATTTTATTGCTATATCCTTTGTTGAAAACTATACTTAGGTAGGCTAAGGAGCAGCAAGGCACTACTGGGAGCTAACTGCACATACAGTATATGCCTCGTCATAGGCTCACCTGATGTGTTCAGCTAGCTCCCGGTAGCACATTGCTGCTTCTTCAACAAAAGAAACAAGAGATTGATGCACATTTGATAATAGAAGTAAATTAGAAAGTTGTTTAAAATTGTATGTTCTGCTTGAATCAAGAAAGAAAGAAATTAGGTTTCATGTCTCTTTAATAATATTGTGCATGGAAATGTGTATACAGTATTATTAAATGAGAGAAATCAATTCATAAATAAATATCTTGTAAAAGTTCTACATTCTGGTGTAATTATAAGTTGGAATCTACCTATCTACACACACACGGGTAGAAAAATATTACTGCAGTCTACTAGTGTATATAGTGTGTATAGTGTATATAGTGTGTATAGTGTATATAGTGTATATAGTGTGTATAGTGTATATAGTGTATATAGTGTGTATAGTGTGTATAGTGTGTATAGTGTATATAGTATATATAGTGTGTATAGTGTATATAGTGTATATAGTGTGTATAGTGTGTATAGTGTGTATAGTGTATATAGTGTGTATAGTGTGTATAGTGTATATAGTGTGTATAGTGTATATAGTGTGTATAGTGTATATAGTGTATATAGTGTATATAGTATATATAGTGTATATAGTATATATAGTGTGTATAGTGTATATAGTATATATAGTGTGTATAGTGTATATAGTATATATAGTGTGTATAGTGTATATAGTGTGTATAGTGTATATAGTGTATATAGTGTATATAGTGTGTATAATGTGTATAGTGTATATAGTGTATATAGTATGTATAGTGTATATAGTGTATATAGTGTGTATAGTGTGTATAGTGTATATAGTGTATATAGTGTATATAGTATATATAGTGTATATAGTATATATAGTATATATAGTGTATATAGTATATATAGTGTGTATAGTGTGTATAGTGTGTATAGTGTATATAGTGTATATAGTGTGTATAGTGTATATAGTGTATATAGTGTATATAGTATATATAGTGTATATAGTATATATAGTGTGTATAGTGTGTATAGTGTATATAGTATATATAGTGTGTATAGTGTATATAGTATATATAGTGTGTATAGTGTATATAGTGTGTATAGTGTATATAGTGTATATAGTGTGTATAATGTGTATAGTGTATATAGTGTATATAGTATGTATAGTGTATATAGTGT